>NC_052538.1:17739392-17893642 GCF_016699485.2 Gallus gallus | reverse complement strand
GTATTGGTGCTTTGTGGTTTCATCTCTCCTTTCTGAAAATAAAGTTTCATTGGGAAAATAATGTTTTATTGTTAATGCAGTGCACATCATTATTATGCATAGTGAGAGTTTATCAATTGTTTCAGTTAAACAGAAGCAAGCCTTCCAGTTAGGTATTACATCATTTGTCTAAAAACCAAAAGCTTATCTTACACTGAGTAATGCATTATGTGGAGTAGTTGTATTGATTTCATAAAGAAGTAAAAAGAAGTAAAAAAATAATTTATAATTCAGAGAAGCACTTAAGCTGGAACCTAAGTCCTGCTGAAACCAATGAAATTTCAGCTTATGATTAAGTGCTTTGCTGAATGGGGCTGAGTTAACAGCTTCAGAACATTAAATAACAAGCACAAACAAAAGGCAAACGTTCTCTAGATGCATTCCTTAGGTCCTTCCTATTTCTTCTTCCCAATTATTAAGTTTGCTTCAATCTCAGTCATCAGAAATGGACTTCAAAAGATTTTGTGTCATATTTTGAGCGCTCTTGAATTGCATGGAAATGGTAAAATATAACAATTTCCTTGTCATATGAAATGCTGCTATCTACGTCTGATATAACTTTTCAAATTGGTTTAATGTCACTAATATTTTTATTGTGAAGTTACTAACTGAGAACCACTGCAGAGTTATGCATTCAGAACTGTACACAAGCTGGTCTGTGTGTGGCTTTATTTCATAACTTACCCGTTTCTTCATATGCTGTTTGGCTGATTCACTTCACACTCGCCACATAACACCCTTGAGGTGGGTTTTTCTCATCTTTACTTCAGTGCACGTGTATCCCTTTAGATTATTAAGGGCCATCTCCTCAGCACTGTACTGCTGGTGACCAGTTGGCAGAACAGATTTTCACAGTTAAACATGCAAAAACAAACTGAATTTTAAAAAAGATAGTTCTGAAAATATACAAGATCAGATACAAACACAGGTGCATAATGTACCCCAAGAAATAGGGAGAAGCAGAGCAGGAGACGTGTCAGTCTGATGGTCCTGGTCAGTGGGCACATGTCAGTGCACATTGCTCAGATTTTCTCATTTCGTTCATTATTTATTATTTCATTCTGATTTATTGTCTTTCACGTATATTATCCTGAAATGTTAATGTATTTTGCTTAGTAGTTCATAACATCCTGTTCTTAATATTTTACAAAAGTAAAGCCTTTAAATCCTGTCATGAAAAAGAAAATTTCATAGACCGTGTCTGTAATACATTTAACGCTTTTCAGTGAATGGGAGAGTAAAGAGCGACGACCAATGAGAGATTTTAGTAGCTTCCTTCTACAGACCCTAATGGCACTAGCAGCCAGTTCTGCCTTTCCGTTATGGCAGCATGAAAACTCTCTGTGCCAACACACATCGGGCAGGGAGCTTCTGGAGATTAGTCCCTTTCATTTGGTAATTTTAAACTTGCTTCTCACTTAAACATTTACATCACTTCAGTAACATAAAGGGACCTTAGAATAGGAGTAAATTGCAGCCCTCTTAAATTTGCCCCCACTGTGACCTCCCTCACCCATATGCCAGAAGAGAGGTGGAAAGGGCTTTTGTGCACTGAGGATCTTTTAAGTAGTCCCCATCGCACCATCTGAGGAGCTGTTACTTAAAAGCTTATAAAATATACATCTATATAATGTAAAACTAGAAACTTTGGTAAGACCACTCAGACCAAAAGCTGATGGTGGCAGTTTTGGTGGCAATGACCACATTTTTTAAGTGGTAGATACTTTTCCCCCAGTACTGAACAGCTACTGATTGTCTTGTGTTATTTACCATAGTTGCATAATGCTTTTAGGAACGTATTCTCAGGTGATATTTTGTTCTATATTATATAACTGTGAGTGTTAATACTTCCCAAGCAATTGTCCCGTCGTCTTTTAATTCCACCGAGTTCCTAACTTCTGATATCTCGTAGTTATAAGAACTGTGCATGGCACATGCAAAGTGGATTTTTTTGTTTCAGTATAAAAGAAGAGGAATTTATTTAAACACGGACCTTTCTAATGGAATAGGGCACCTTCTCACAGCATTGTTAGAGGGTAAGGAGTTACCAGTTATTTTCTTTACACTAATTTTACTCACCTCCAGTGCACTTCTCATTCAATGTAAATGGCTACAGACCATAAGGATTTGTAAGAAGTCTCATTGTGTTGCTATTTTCCAAACTTTTGCTGTATCTTATTTAACAGTAGTCTTAACTGAATAATTTCTTACCTTTATTGGTATAACCAACATTACAGTGATGGAAAATGTTTTTATTTATATATTCTACTATCTTTAAAAACAGGCACGGCTTTAAATATAGACAATATTAAAAATTAAAAGTAGAAGATATGTAGTGTCTATAGATCTAGCAGTCTTATTCAATATTGAACTCAGTAAACTGTAGGAAATCAAGGTGTTTCATATACCTGGTGATGTGGCTGTCTCTGATGGAGCAATTCATGTGTGCCCAGTTCCCTCAGTGTTAATGCTCACTGCTCTCGTTTCAGTATCTGTTGATCTTTACTTGGTTTCACGCGTATGAGAACAGATGATCAAATCTCACATCTCAGAGCTCAGGTCCATAACTGAAAGTAGAAATTCACAAGTTTCTTTTTCAGCAAAAATGAAGAAGTACATAATTTAGCAAAAAGATTTTTGATTTTGTGGACAGGGAGTAAGAAGGTAATTTTGTAGTGGAAGCAAAAGGACTGGAAGTCAAGGTATCTGAGTGGTACTAGTCACTATTTTATATCAGATTTATATTGATCTGAAATCAGATTCAAGCCCCGAGCTTAAATGTTGCCCTTTCTGTTTGTTTGTTTGTGTTTAATGTTATATTTGAATACTTAGTTCCCTTCTCTTAAAAGAATTGAACATGCATAGGGATATTGCTTTTGTACTGTAAAAGAGTTAGCAATGAAATAAATAGCTGAAGTCAACCATATTCTTATTTCTAATTCCTAATCTTTTTTTCTCAAAACAGAAGGAGAATTTTGGGAGACAACCAAACTCTGGCATTTTTTAATGTCTTCTGGTTAACCAGATACATAATAGTACATACGATTTAAAATAAGGCCATATGGCACAGAAGTGTCATCCTGTATAGGAAACAACTAAGTAGTTTTAATTCTGGTATATGCACAAGACATGGCATCTAATAACCTCACCTATCCTACTTTTTACTCTGATAACAAAATATTTAAAATAACATCAATTTTATTGTTAGCATCAGGAATGTGTTTTGTTAGTGTGCCTTTTCTTTAAGACCCCTGGGGAGGAGTTGTAGCAGAATGCTTAGTTAACAGAAAATGTTTCTGCCTGACAGCAACGCAGGATTTCCAGACTGACAGAAGTAGCACGGGATGCTGTGAGAAGCCAAGGCCTGGGAGCAGCCCTCTAGGCCTGAGCTAGAGGTTATAAAGTCGATGAGAGGCTTTGTGTCTCCTTTGTGCTGGGACTGGAACTGGGAAGGGAAGAGGCCAACAATTCAAAATAATAGCACACTGTGTCTTCAAACTCAGGCTGATGCTGTGATTCATCTTAATGGATTTCCCAAGAATTATTGGAAATTATTTTATTACACGTATAAATCCAGTATCAGTCAGAAAAATAAATATATGCATTGTGTTACCGGGGGAATGTTTACTGTAGCACTCACGTGCTGTGATGCTAGAGGACATAGGAACAGATAAGTGAAAAACACATCTTGGAGTTATATTTCCACAAACCAGATTACATATTATTGATCAGACCAGCAGTAGATTAAATCCCCTGCTTTTCTTGGGAGCCCTATTTTTTTAACTAAGTTGCAGAGAGAGATTATTTTTCCACAATTTAAATATCATTTTGTAAGGTTGTTGGGAAATGGAGATGGCAAGTAGGTAGATTAACATTTGCATTCTGCAGAAGACCAAAGTCCCAATTTCGAAACAGTCTCTGGTGAAAATTGGGTTTGAAGCTCTCAGCAAAACCAGTATGGCCACAACACAGACTGGTGGCAATCAGCTGGGCTGGAGCACAGAGTTGGGAGGGAGGGAGACCTGTCTGGGCTGTGTCCCAGAATTATCATCGTATGGATCACAGCAAGTGTCAGGTGAAGATATCTGTCTAAAACTGGAGTAGCAGAAGAGAGGCATTCTGATGTGAGATGTGCCAATGGAATGGCTGAGGCTGAGATGGGGTGACAGGGCTTTGTGGTTCTGGTGGAAGTGATTCTCCTAGAGCTCAGTATTCTGGGAGGTGATGATACAGGATTGCTGCTGGAGTCCTTAGCAAGGAGAGGTGAATGTAGAAGAGGTGTTTTCACAAATGGTGTGATGTAGTTTATTCATTGTTTTCTGTTCTTACTGCTACTTCCAGTTACAAGCAACAAATAACGCAGTTAATGCAACTGGAACAGTTAGGTAAAGTCTGATCTGACAGAGCAGCTCCTACTGAGATCACAGTGTCCTTGAAACAGAAACTTCTGATTTTGTAATTTCTACCGCCACAGGAATGAGCTCAGCTGAGAAGCATAATTACAAATAATCTAATCATTTGAGAAAATTGATAATTTAAGATCCCCAATTCTCATACAGATTTCTAAGACTGCTGAATGCTGTGGGTGAAACAAGGGAGGCTGCTTAATCTGTCAGTCCACGCAGCTGAAACTTGGGACAAGGCAGTATGTTAAAGACACTGCCGTTGCTTTGTCTTTATGCCTCGAGATGAAAGTAAACTAAAAGAGAAATAGTGAATGTAACCACTGTTCTTTATATTCTTGATACATAGGATTGGTATGATGAAAGCTTACTTTCACATCCAAAGATAATTCCTGTATTTAATGCAAGCAGAGACAATTTATTTCATAAAATTGATCTGTTAGAAATGAAGTTTTGAAAGAAAAGCAAAGTGAGAGGCTACATGAAACTGTATCTTGTGATTACTTGTGTTAGAGCCTTCAGCATTTTGAACTCAATGCAGATTTACAGTTGAATTCCAATTGGAAATTGGTATTGATTGATTATGTTGCTCATTTAGCATTCCAGCATGCTGCAACAATAACGCAACAGACTGTGATAAAATGGGATGTGATCTAACAGGACATGACCGGTGGGATGAGAGCATAGCACTGGGTCTGCTGGTAGTGCTGTGCAGTAGTTCAAGTTGGCATCTTATGTGCTTCGATTGTTCATTTCATTTTACTGTCATCCTACTGAGTTGAACACTTTAAAAGACACGGCGTTTTTCCATCTGTAAGTCATGGAAAGACAGATGGATATGGAGAATCTCCACCTACAGCACCTTGACTGAATGCCATTGCCCACTTAGCGGTAGAAAAATCCCTTCTGGAAAATTAAAATGCCGTTAAATATCTTTTATTGTGAAAGGCTCTTTAGTACAGGAAGTTACTGATCTCTTACAATTGAAATGTTTGTGATTCGTCTTTTCTTAATGAGCCCAAGTAAAACCAACTGGTTCTTATCAACAGAGCTGCTATATTATAAACACCGCTTCTGTTACACTGAAGTTAATCCCCAGTCCTGTTAGGAGAAACTCATCCTTATTAAAGTAACATTAAGAGTTTCTTTTTATCGATCTGCTCCTTTCACTTAATGATAGGAACTTACTGATGTTTTAATAATAACCTTGCAAGCTTTATCTCATTTTACTTCAATGTGAGTTACAGAAAGATGCTATGGAAACTAACTTAGCATAAACATTTTGCAGATGTCTTTAAAGGTTAGGGGAAAAAAAGATTTAGTTGCACTGCATGTTAACAAAGATGGCTGAAAAACTACAAGATAAAAGAGAGCCTGGAGTAGGAACATCAAAGAATTGTTAATGACAAGAAATACCATTAGGGTTAGCATCCCCTTTGTTTCAGCCCCCTCACACCTGCAGTGTGTTGCAGATTCTGCCTTTGTTGGCACATCTGAATTACTTCCATTAGCATTTATAGAAAAGTGGCTGCAAAACAACAGAAATGTACCCCGGGTTTTCTCTGTTGCTCCAGAAAGTCTGATATTAGGTTCTCTGTGGGTTTCCTTCAAGGTACAGTATCTTATTGTAAAGGAGACTATAGTCCCAGGATTCTGTTGATTGCAAATGAGCGAGGTTGAAAGGAGAGGATAGCTTTTGTTACTGCTCAAGAACTAATATAAGCAACTACAAGAAGCGCACATAAGAAGCTCAGACATTAGCAATAGCAAAATCAGAGCGTGAAATTCAGATTAGCCCTCCACAGGCTGTGAGAGGGAGGGGGTATTGGAAGACTTGGCATGGCTAAAGGTGTAACCTGTTTCATTTGGCCCCTGAAAATTTTTAACAGATGGCGGGACCAGCTGTCTTTTTCAGCCATTTAATAAACTCTTCGGTGGTAACAGTTTGGGAAGTGGGGGGTTTTGAGTCTTAGGCCAGAGGAAAAAATAAAGAAATCTGTCCCAATTGTCTTTGCCAAATAGCGAAGTCTGGAAACATTATGAAAAGTTAAAGTGAAAAATCTAATTGATGATACTGTCCTGATTATCCGTTTCAGCAGCAGAGGAAAAAAGGACTGTCGGTGCCCAAGTGGACCAGTGCTCGAAAAAACGCCTATTATGTTGTTATCTTTATCTGTCATTTTAATTTTGGCTCTTGCAAAGGAGGCACATGATGAGAAATTTAAAATGAGCTGTAGGATGAGAAACTGTCTTACTTTTTGAGACACGATACTACGTCAAAGTAATGTCTTGTGTAAAAACCAAACCCAAATATATGCTGTGGATAAGATCAAGTTCACACGGTGAACTTATTCTAACTTGCATAACACAGCGATATCTAATGAAAATAAACTGCCAGTTTAGAAGCATATAATGTTTGGGCTCCAGTAACCTTAGTGGTATGTGGGGGTTTGCTTATTACGAGTTTACCAAAAAAAAAAAAAAAAGCACTAAAATTCTCTTTCTCCAGTTAAATTATTTTTTAAAAAATTAACATTTCCGACACAACACTTAAATGGCAACTCTCAATTATGGGAGATGTTTTATTTAAAAAGCATGTCTAGTGTCTTTGAACAGAACAGTTCTTTTTGCACATTTACATGCTACCCAGCTGAGCAGCCAACCCTTCCATTTGACAAGGGCTTTGTTCTGCCTACAGGCCTATTATAAGCCCTAGATTGTTTGCCCTTAATAAATTGCAACAATAAGACAGAAACCTCTTTCAAGTTAAGAGAAATAAAACACGTTGCCTACATTGCAAAGCATATGAAGTTCAGTAATGACAACAGAAACATATCTACTAAATCTCATTTGATTTGCTCCCACATCACTGCGGTTAAGATAGCCCAGAAAGGTTACCATCTTTCCATACACTGAACAAAAGATTAAAGAAAATAACAGTGGGACAAAACAGCTCTAGCTACAGTTTCGGGCATTTTGCTTTCTCCTACATGATATAAGATCATACTGGATGCTATGTAGAGAGACCACTGGGAGCTGTTGAGCCTGAAAAAAAAAAAAAGTGAATGTGATTTAATGTAGTACAGAAAAAGAAATGTTTTTAACTAAAATGAAATGTGATTTTTATTAGGGAGAGAGAGAAAAAAAAGAGTGGCAATTATTCAAATTAAAGAATTTATACTACTCTCCGGTGTGTTGGTGTTTGTCTGCTCATGTGTGCCTGTCGAGCTGTCCCCTCAATCACAAAGCCCTACCAATTTTGCTTTTATAGCAACTAATGGACATTCTTCTGTGGCACAAGTGTTGGTTGGGAGCTTGTGATCTTAAACAAAATTGCTGAGCCCTGTTTATGGGGCCCCGTTTGCAGCATTCAGCTGCCAGCTGTGTTGTTTGTGTTTGCTATAAGTTGTTAGAAAAGGCCACCTTTGTTGAGCTTAGATCTTCTGCGTATTTTCTTCACTTAAGCTAGAAATTCCCAATGATTTTTAGAGCGTGTCTACAAATTATGAAGAAAATAGGAGGCAGTGTGCAAAAGAAACAGACACCTTGGACTCTGCAACAGAAAAATTAAGGAAGGTGAGCTTACTTGTCAGTAGATCACTAGGAATTGAAGCGATTTAAAAGAGCTGTCTCTGTTAGAAACTTGTTAGTAACTCGACGCAGTGTTTTCAGAAATGAATTCCAGTCACTGGTTCATTTGTAGTTTACATTTTTTAAATGCTTTCTTTTAATTTGCAGATGGAAGTCCTGAGGATATAGATATTTCTTTGCTTTGATAATAAGAGAAGGACACTTGGTAGTGGAAGTGATGCTGGCAGCTCAAAGTACAGCAATACAAACTTTCAAAGGAAATGTAGCATTTATAACAGGTATCGATTCCTTTGCTTTAAAGGCTACTTTTTATTCTTTTAAGGTGGTTTTGACCCATAGATGACTGTTGAGAACTATTAGTCATTTTCTTGGGAACATTTGATATTTCAGATACCTCTGCTTTTCTTCTCTTAAGCCACAGTATGCAGGAAATGCTACAGCCACCCTGCTCTCCCAGGAAGGGGGAACTAAAGATGAAGGTGGCCGTGGCTTTTTCCTCTCCTGTCTTCTTTTGTGTCACAAAGAATTAGAGGTGGATTCTTCATTGTCTGCCACGGCACAGTGACAAGGTGCCAGCTTCGCTGCTTCTCCCAACTGCTGCACAGACCCCAAAAGAGAACGTCATTTGTTATTTCTGAGAGGGTGGAGCCGTCGTGTTTTACCCTGCTGCTTCCGACAGGGTTCATCTCTGCTGTATCCAAATCTGGGTGGCACTTAGGTGAAGAATTTTAAGGGATGCACATGAGAAAATTAGTGTTAATGATTTTTGATGAAGGGGGAAAAAATGGACTCAGAAACAACAAAGTAGAAAAATACGATGTGAGGGATTTAGAAGAAAAGGGAGGAAACTACCTGACAGAAGGAGGGGTTAAAAAAAAGGAAGGAACTGTTAGTTTCAAGGAAGGGGCAATCCTGAGTTTTAAATTTTTAAGATGATCCGTAGTATAGGCTATCATGAAGCCTCAAATCTTCTTGGAGAGCCTCTGGAGATGCCTGTAATACTGTAGTAGAAAGCCACTTGGAGATGCTTTGGAAGCTTCTTGAGGAGACGAGTGGTATAGTTACTGTGAATCCAAATAAATGCCTTTAAAATGCAAAGGTACAAATGGAATGGTAATTGGAGTTCCATAACTGAAGACAAATAAAATTTATCAGATCTAAAGCTCCTAGATGTTCTAAACACTCGCTTTTCAACAATTTTTTGATGGTGCAAAGTAGAAGTTTTTTAGTTTCTTTTTTTCTTTCTGGGTCTGCAGCATTGCAAGGAATCGGGTTTTAAAGACATTAAAACTATTGTATTTTATATTTTATAAACCTACAGTAAGGTTTAGAAAGAATCTTTCCTGTCATAAGGCACTTTGAGTTTACAGAAAATGCCAACGGGAGAAAAACAGAAGAAGCATGCCTGGGATTTAATTTTCAAAAAGAGCAATTGTTCAGTGTGCTACAGACTTTGTAGTTGGGACTCCAGAGAGACGGCCTACTGGTAGGTGATAGAAATCTTAGGCAGGTGATAAATGTGCTGTTTGTGAGCCTTCCTATGCAGAGGACTGGGTTTTGAGAATGATGCTGTCTAAAAAACTTATTTTCATCTTATTTTCTGGGGCTTCATTGTGTCACAAGAAATGTTTTGCTTCTTCAGACAAATTGCACAGAGGTCAATATATATAATATCTCTACCATGCATTTATGTTTTCACCTCCAAATCAAACTGATCAAGAGATATTAGATAAATACCAAGAGAACAAAATACATCACTGATTTTTCAAGCTCCATCCTGTAAAAACCCAAGATTCACTCAACTATCTGAATATTTATTATACTTTTTTCTCCATACAAAAAGATCTGATGGTTATAGCCCAATTACAATTAAACACATAATCTGTCTGCTTAGCAAGGCTGAATCTGGGTGCTTTCATTAAAATCAGAGTGTTTGTGGATTTGACAAAATAATTAATCAGCAGCTGGAAAATCATGTTTAACAATAGCTCACATATAGTCTAATGGGTAGCATGACAAGCTTGTTCTTAGCATCTTAGGAGTCTTCATTATACTCTCTGTATAACAGTGTATAGCTGAAGATAACAGAACACAACCTGGACTGAAATTTAGGACATGCAGGAGGGCTGTTGAACAAGGTACAGGCAGAAAACATTTTCTGTGTCCTAAATTGTTCTGAATGGCCAAGAATAGAAAGCACCACAAACAGTCCGGACTTCCATGTTGCAAGCATGCATGTTATGTTGTAGCTGCCTGTAGGACTGGGGAACCAGCCAAATGCCGATCAGCAAGGAGCTGGAATGAGTGTTTTCCCCAGTAAGGGAAAACACTGAGTATCCCCAAACTGGACTGACACGGAAATATGGTTGTCTGGTGGTCTCTTATGAATTAGCAAGTACCTGGTTGTTTGTGCTCGGTACACTCAGTGTTAGAATTACAGAGGCACACTATGCCCACCTAAAGGCCATTCTGTCTTTATAAAGAAAAGGTGTGAAGCTCAATTCTTCAGTTTCCATCTGCTGCTCTAAATACTGTCCACCAGGCTGGGTAGTAATATCAGTGGTGGACATGTTGGCTTATCATCGTGCTTGCACAGGCCACATGCTTGTTATCTGCTCTTCTCAGCAGCTTCCCACAGAAAGATTGTTATCTGCTCATAATTCAAAGCTGCTGAGAGAGGGTACAAGAGTCAGGAGAGACTACTTGAAATTGGGGGTGAGAAGGATTGAGAAAAAAAGGGCAATGAGGTGAAACATCCTAACAATATGGCCCCAAGTTAGACGCCTCTTCAGTAGGGTTAGGATGTGGTGTGGGTCAAGATGTGTTGTCTCCTGTGGTTTCCTTTAGTATGAATAGAATAATAACACACTACTTCTTTATAAAAGAGGTATGAAGATAAATGCTTTAAGACCGTGTGCTCAGCACTGCAGTGACAAGTACAACAGATTGACTGAAGCTCCTCCCAAAACACGCACCTCACAGTTTGACCACAGTTCTTACTCAGGCCTGCCTCAAGACTTTGCTCACTGATCCAGTTCCTATGTTTTCCCAGCTCCACAGCTGCTCCTGTCATTCAGACAAATCTCCTGAATTGGGCCTGTTGCTTTGATGCTCCTTTCCATGCCCACAGCACTGAGCCCTACTCCTGGGTAACATTCCCTGTCCCTGGTTGGTTGGCTGGTGTACACAGAGATGGCAAAAGGTGGACTGTGAAAACTACCTGGACTGCTGGCTGGGAACAGGAAGAACAAGAAAGTGGAAATAAAGTTTCCACCCTTTATTTATATATGTTGAATAGATAGATAGATAGATAGATAGATAGATAGATAGATAGATGTAAGAATATATATATGCCTGTGTAGAGACTTCTGAGTGAAATGTTATTTTAGCCAAAAAAAGAACACCCTACAGAGATGAAAACGGCTTCAATCAATCATTCAGAGCAAACTGAGATGCTCCATTCGGTTTGGTATTCTCATTACCCGTGACCCCAGCACCAGCATGTACGCAGCCATGCCCACTCCCAGTTCTCCCGGCCGCTCTCAGCACTACTACGGTGTGAGCTCTCAAGTTGCATTTCTGCTTCACCACCACAAGTGACAGCCTTTTGCCTCTGTCCCCCCTGTGAAATGCTGTCTTGCACAGGAAAAGGAGATCAAACGCATCCAGCCTGTAACACACAAACAGAGCCAGGATCTGGCAAGCGAGGGGCTGCCGGAATATCAGCAGAGAGAAGATTCTGCTGCAGCCTAACAAGAAGGTCCTGGCCCCAGGCTGCTCCCTCCTGGTTTGGTGCATCTGAGCAGTGGTGCTGCTCCACTCTGTGCAGCTGCTTCCCACCTCCTACATCCCTCTGCTACTGCTTTCTGGTTTTTGATGCTTAACTTCAAGCAATGCAAGTAGCCTATAAAGAACAGTGGAGCATATACCAAAGGAAAGAGCAAAGGTGATTGAATTGTGCTGTTTGTAGGTAAGAATGGGCAAATACTGATCAGCTGAGGTGCCTCTGACTGGCAGAGCAATAGCAAACAGAGGAAGTGGTTTGTTTTATAGACAATGCGATCAAAATCTCTGTGAGAGCCGTAAAATAGAGAGCAGCCACTGAAGTGATGACCACTGAGGCATATGGTATCTAAATTAACACGGAGCATAGCATCTCCTGGGAGGAGGTCATCAGGGTATCATGAGGCTAGGGCAGAAGGCTCCTTTTGTCTCTTCCTACATTAAATTCCTAAGATAAGGTAACACTATACTCATATGGAAAACCAGATAAAACTGGAAATGCAATGGGTTTTTTTGAGTCTTTGACACCAAGTTTAAAGGATAAGGCTATGCACATTGCTGGAACTCTTATCCTTTTTGGGGAGGGTGGGAAGAACTACCTCTAATCCCTCTGTGTGATTTCTAAATCTTGATTTAAGAGGGATTTTGATTACTCTGTTCTCTTATAAACACTGTTTTACTTCTAGAATGCAAATGATCTTTTCCTTAATTTAGAGCCAAGTAAATGAGAACAGGCAGGAGAAATTCATAAATCAACTGATAACTATATCTCATTAAAGAGAATCATTGGCACTGAGGAACAGCTTCTCTCTGAATCACTGCATGTGCCAAGTATTCTTAGCGTGAAAAATGTAGCAAAGCACGAGCCCGCCTCAGTTCTTATGGGCAGCTACTCCACTCACTGCTGTATGAATTCTGACAGAAGAGCACTGTGGCACAACCCAGTGCTTGAGGGTATCGGTATGGATACTTGGTTGTTTTGTTTGTTTGTTTTTTCTCCAGCCTTTCTTATTGTAAGATGAAAAATGTGGGAAAATGGTCCCTTTTGGTTTCCTGTGGCCTCCTGAGAAGCAGTCAGTGATGCTCGATGACAGATTTCTCCTGAATCCCATTATTTGGGTTTGGAGCTCATGTGACAGAGCTGTGCCATTTGGACACTGGAGTCCCAGCACTGCAGCATCATAATCTCTCTCACATTTCCCAGCATAAGAACTGGCTAATTTAGACTAAGGGTTAGGTAATTTAGATTAAGAATGCATTTTCATTTTATTGCATTATCTGTCCTTAACCACAGAGCCTTCTCTTTCATATATAATATGTGATACTCTCTGTTCGGTAAAGCTAGAGTATGGGGCTTCCTGCATATAGAATGAAAAACAGGGATGTGACATTTACTGAGGGAGAGGGGCCCGATAGTGTACTCTTTTCTGCTTGCCCTCCATCTCACGTGTTCTAGAAGTGTGGGGAAAATGCTGTTTGTTAGGCTGGAGCTGGAGCCATGGCCATGCTGGCAGCCCTGCCTCTGAGAGGAATGTCCTTTTTCCTCTCCTTGTCCTGTGTTCTCAAACATCTGGCCAAGCAGTGCAGCCCTGGGTGAGAAGGGCTTACTGAAGAGTAATGTGAAGTATGACTCATGGCCAGTTTAGGATTATGCTTTGGCTTGACATGACCAGCTAGCGGGACATGCCTCAGCTGGTGCTCCCTGGTCACTGCTGCTTCACTTCAGGGTCCTGAGCTCTGGACAGAGCTGGGGTGGTTTGGTGAAGAGTTTGGTGAACAGCAGCCAGGTAATATCTCAGAGGAAGGCAAGGGTTCCTCTTTCCAAGCCCAGCACTGCTGTGTGGGTGCCTACAGATGCTGTCTGGTAAAGATGGGGATGGAAGCTGGTCCTGCTGCATAGACTATAGTGAGAATGTATTTGTGTTTGTATAGCACTGTGAGGATAGAGAGCGTACAACTGCAGTATGCATTTGGAATCATTTTGCTGTTTCTTTGTAAATTTTTGTTTGAATAGTTTGCATCATTTATGCACTTACCTGCACCAGTGAGGCATCGAGGTTTGAAGTGAAACAGAAGCAAACCATGCACCGCGTTCTGAGACCTTTCTGTCCATTCTCCAGGGCCGCTTTTATACATCTTTCTGCCCAGCTAAGGAGAGAGTTCTTTCATCTTCATAGCCAAGGCTTTTCCCAGACCTCCTTGGTGCCCCAGGCCCATGTCCACCTCCTTGGTGCCCCAGGCCCACTGGGAGCACACCAGTGCCCTGAGGCAGTGCTGGAAGTACTTGGAGGTTTGTTCTTTCTACTGGATTCATCTCAAAAACTCTCCCCATGTTCGTGGGCACTCACCTACGTGGTGTCAGTAGGCACAAGGAGCACTGCCTGCCTTTCACTAATATGTATGCATTGCTGGCATAATCTACCTTACAAGTTTAGAGTGTCTAGGGAGGGTCTTGAGGCTTCGGCAGTGCCTCTTTCCCAGCACACCGCCAGTCCCACTCGGGTTTTTTTTTTCCCGCCTTTTTTTTCTCCTCAGAGACTCTGTGAAGAGCACTTGCACTTGGTGAGAAAAAGTGCGGGCTTGTGGAGCACTCCTGTTCAGCAGCAGTCCGTGATGAACAGGTTGTTTCAGAAGTGACTCTGAGATGCTGAAAAACGTTGCATTTAGAAAATATATTTTTGGCACCTGAATGTTCCGCAACGCCATTAGGAGCTCACGGAATAACAGGTGCACTTCTACAGTGCTGGATCGATCCACTGAGCCAAACCCAGGGCAACGTGGCAGCCGTGCCATCACCCAAAGCGTGGGCTGAGCAGCGCTCCTGCTCCCAAACTCGGTGCTCTTTGCAGTTTTAGCGCAGCACAGATACAACGAATTACGAGACCCGGTTTTGAAACAGTTCGCTGCTGGGCCTCCCGCCCGCCACGGCCGTCCCGTCGCAGCGCTCCCCCCGTGCCGGAGCCCCCCGGGCGTTACGCGGCTGCTGCGGGCGGGATGCGACACGGGGTCGGGTTCCGCTTCTCCCCGGTACTCCGCGCGGAGCCGTGGGAGAGGACTCGGCGCTTTAATCCCTTCAAAAGACAGCGGCCTAATTCAGCTCGACGACTCTTGGAAGTCTTTGAGCGGGCGGCGATTGTTTCCACGGGAAAGGCAGATAAGGATCTCTGTGCCGGCATTTAAAGGGCCTGCGGCGGCGGTGTGAATGCAATCGCACCCGACGGCCGCGCGGAGGATCGAGTTACCCGGGCTGATGGCTTCGCAGGGCCGCGGCCCGGCGCTGCCCCGGCCCCGGGGGGGTGCGGAGGAGCTCGGAGCTCCGCCCGCCCGCAGCTCGGGACCGCCCGCAGCCAAAGGCGCTGCCGAGAGGGACTCTGCCTTCGTTTAAAGGAGCGCGGTGGTGGCGGTCGGCGCCCGCTGGGTGAGAGAAAACTTTTCCGCGCCGCTCCTCTGCCGCCGGCCGCTTTCTGCCCGCCTGCCCGTGCTCTTCCGGCCCCGGGCCCCGCCCGGCCCTTACCCGAAGGTCCCCAAAGGCTGCGGGCGGGGAACACGCGGAGCTCTGTTGGGGCATCCCCCGGGGGCGGGAGGCTGCAGGGGAAGTTCCGCAGCCCGGACCGGGTGGCCCCGCTCAGGTGGAGCGGCCGCACTGCGGTGTGACCTCGGGGGCGGCCGGAGGCAGATCTCGGGCGATAACAAAGCCACATTGTCACCTCGGGGCTGCGCCACAACCCCTTAATTGCGAAAAAACAAACAAACAAAAAAAAAAAAAAACAAAAAAGAAAAAAACAGAAAAAGCCCGACGGGGGGGGGGGGGATCCGGTGTATCGCGCATCCCGCGAGAGGGTCTCCAGGCAGTACGGGGTCCTTTGATCAAGAAAATCCAATTATTTGTGTATATACATTTCCCACATAGTGATTACTTCATTAATTGTCCCGCCTTTATCTCCTCCCTTCCCATCCCCCCTAATAATCAGTTCTTTTATCCCGACCAACAAACACACCATAGGAGCTTTGTGGATTCAAAGGATTTGCTTTCGCTTCTGAAAGAGCCGCTATTCTTTGATGATTGGGTAGCGGCAAACTTCAAAGCCATAAATCTTCCTTCTGACTGGCTGGCGGCCCAGCAAAGTCCTTATCAAATTCTTGGAGGTGATCCCGGCGCAGGCAGACGGGCCGCGGAGATCGGCGGCGCGGGGCGGGCCGGGCGCGGAGGCGAGGCCGGAGGGCAGCGCGGCGCAGCGCGGGCGGCCCGGCGGTCCCGCGGAGTCCCCATGCCCCGACGGGGCGCCTCGCCCCGGGCGCAGTAGCCATGGCCGCGGTCGCCGTCCTCCGCAACGACTCGCTCCAGGCTTTCCTCCAGGTCAGTGCCAGCGCCCGAGGCTCCTCCGCGCGGGCGGTCGAGCGCCGGACGGGGCTTCTCTTCGGAGCCGGGGCCGGGGCCGGGGCCGCCCGCGGGGAAGGGCTGCCCCAGGCGGGGAGCGGGCCGGGCGGGGCGGGGGTGCCGCTCTGGGAAGTTTCCCGGCGGCGCGGCGCGGGGCGCGGCGGGGGCTCTCCGGGGGGACCCCGGGCCGGGCGGGCGTGGAAAGTTTCGGCGGGGCGGGCGGCGGCCAGTAACGCGCTGTGCTTCCCTCCCCGCGCCCCGGCTGCCGCCGCAGGACCGCACCCCCAGCGCCTCCCCGGACGTGGCCAAGCACTCGCCGCTGGCCCTGCTGGCCGCCACCTGCAGCCGCATCGGACAGCCGGGCGCCGCGCCCGCCGACTTCCTGCCGGTGCCCTACGAGCCGACGCTCGGATCCCCCTCCAGGATCTTCCACCCCTGGGGCGGCGAGATGCCCGCGCACTCCCCGGGGGGGCTGCCGCCGCCGCACCCCAGCCTGGGGCTGACCCCGCAGAAGAGCCACCTGCAGCCCTCCTTCGGGGGGGGGCACGAGCTGCCCCTCACGCCTCCCGCCGACCCCTCCTACCCCTACGAGTTCTCCCCCGTCAAGATGCTGCCCTCCTCCATGGCCGCGCTGCCGTCCGCCTGCCCCCCCGCCTACGTCCCGTACGCCGCCCAGGCCGCGCTGCCGCCCGGCTACTCCAACCTGCTGCCGCCCGCGCAGCCCTGCCGCCAGCTCTCGCCCAACCCGCCGCCCGAGGACCTGCCCTGGTGGAGCATCCCGCAGGCCGCCGCCCCTCCCGGCTGCGCCCACCGCTTTCCCGCCGCCGCCGCCGCCGCCGCCGCGCTGCCGCGGGGCCTGGTGCTGGGCCACTCGGACTTCGCGCAGTACCAGACGCAGATCGCCGCCCTGCTGCAGACCAAGTCTCCCCTGGCGGCCACGGCCAGGAGGTGCCGCCGCTGCCGCTGCCCCAACTGCCAGGCGGCCGCGGGCAGCGCGCCGGAGGCGGAGCCGGGCAAGAAGAAGCAGCACGTCTGCCACATCCCGGGCTGCGGCAAGGTGTACGGCAAGACCTCGCACCTGAAGGCGCACCTGCGCTGGCACACGGGCGAGCGGCCCTTCGTCTGCAACTGGCTCTTCTGCGGGAAGAGCTTCACCCGCTCCGACGAGCTGCAGCGGCACCTGCGGACTCACACGGGCGAGAAGCGCTTCGTCTGCCCCGAGTGCGGGAAGCGCTTCATGCGCAGCGACCACCTGGCCAAGCACGTCAAGACGCACCAGAACAAGAAGCTGAAGGCGGCGGCCGACGCCGTCAAGCGGGAGGACGGCCGCGACCTGTGACCGCCGCGGGCGCCCGGCGGGGCGGCTCCGGGACTCGCGCCTCGAACGGCGAGCGGGAGCCCGGCCGAGGGAGCCCGGGGCTGCGGGGCAGGACGCTCGCAGGGCCTCGCGGCCGCCGTCCCGGGACGGGCGCTGCTCCTTCGGCCGTCGGGGCGGAAGCGGGGCGGCCCGCGGCCGCGCTCGGCGCTTTCAGGGGAAAAGACTGACGTTCCGTGTACAGGTTATTTAACGGCTCTGTTTAATACAAATGTTTCCTCCCTCGTCCCGGCTCCGCGCGGGGCCCCAGCATGTTTCTGTAAAGCGACCCGCGATTGCAGCGTGAAAATAAATACGTTAACACTGGGGTCAGCAGGGAGGTCCCGCCGAGTCGGCGTCCTTTGATCGCCCCGGGCCCCCGCCCTGCCCCGGGGCCGCCAGCCCCCATCCCCCGGGGAGTGCCGGGCGGGCGGAGCGGCGGGGGCTGATCCCGGTGGGCGCCTCCCGCACCCCCGGCCTCTCCCGGCCCGCGGCGGCCCCTCAGGCTCTGCTCGGTTACAGACTGTGGGGCCGCGAGCGCGGAAGCGGACCGCGCCTTCCGGTCCGCACCTCAGTGCCGGGCGGGAACGGCCGTCGGAGGAGCGCGGGCCGCGTCGCTCGTCCCCTGCCCGGCTGCGGCTGAGGCGCGGCAAAGCCAAAGCTGCTGCCTCAACGCACCTGTCTGCAGAGCACAGGATGTGAGGGCGCAAGGCTCCCTGTCCTCCCGGTGTGCCGCCGCGGGACAGCCCCGGCAGAAGGGACGGCGTGTGGCCCCGAACTGCTTCGAGGTACTTTTTGTGGGCAGCCACATCTTTGGGGTATCCTGTGTGCCGTCAGGCATCGCGTGAGTTCGGGCATAAACCTGTGTGAAAATATGAGGTTTTTTACTATAGCAAGTTCTCTTCTGACTGAAAATGGTATGAAACAAACCAGGAGAAGCCTGCTCCACATTGCTCTTTAAGATAGCAACCGCGTTATTTCACCCCCAGGCCGGCTGTTCTCCCTGGCTGCCCACAAGCCCGAGCTGTGGTGGCACCGAGCCCACAGTGCCGGCTGCAGAGCTGGGTCTGCATGGCAGCGGGCCGGGCAGCGCTGATGGTGACGGGACATGGAGGATGAGTGTGTCCGTGGGGGTGCTGGGCCTGGGAGGGAGATGTGCCCTCAGGAAATAATGAGATGATACCACTAGAACACTCACCTCTGAAATAATGAGAAGTTAGTGGATAGTTTCTATGGTACAGCTATTTGACGATATCGTAGTGGTTATCATTCTGAATTCATTTCTAGCACCATGCTGTTAGGGTCGAATTATTTAATTAAGACCCGATTTGTTATATTCTTTACTATTGCTGAACCTTCTGTAACCTGTCCTGCCACAGCAAGCCCTGTGAGAAACACCTTTGGGTTGCTGGTTGGCAGTCAGTGCCCAGCATTCAGTCTCCAGAAGTGTGCTGGGGAGTAGCGAGGTGCCTTTGGTGTTACAGAGTGAGCGATGGCAGCGGAGGCAGTGACAGATGGGACTGGTTCAGGAGTCCTTACTTCTGAAAGTTGTTGAGACAACAGCACATCCCGTTTACAACTGTCACTTAAATACGTCATTGGGAAAAAACACAGTGCTCCTGCTTTTCAAAATGTTTCCTGGCACACAGCGACAGCCTCCTTCCTTGCTTTGAGATTTAGTTACAGTAGGAATGTAATGTTGCAGAATTCAAGGCTGCTGTAGAAAAGGGCCTCTTTCAGTAAGTAGTCTTTCGGTTCTGTACACAGATCAGATGTGCCTCAAACGGACAGTAATGGGAGAGCTTCTGTTGGTATCTGGGGAGGGGGAATGGTGGTGTCCCAGAGTACAAAAGATCCTCTTACATGATGGATAATGGCTCAAAGATGGCCACGGGATAGCAGCCTTTCTCTGCTATGCTAAGTGCCCAGACCAAGGCAAGGTACTAACATAAGGTGGAGCAGTGTGTTGGCTGCCTTCTGGCATGAGTTCAGCGTGAATAGGGAGTGGGGAGCAGCGCTGAGAGAGCAGATAAAACAGCCTGAAAGTCACATCTAAGCTGGGCCATTATGGAAACCTGTTCTCCAGTTAGATGATGAGCTGAGGTATGCCTACCCAGCAATCTGTGCTGACAGGTCTGGCCAGAATCTCTGGGGCTCTAAGTCACTCCTCGCAACAGGACTGGTACCAATGCGCCGACACTTCCACCGCTCGCTTGGTTACTGCGGGTTCACACTTCAGGCATTAAGAAGAAAACTACTGCCCGGGCAGTGCCAGCACCGTGCTCGAAGGTGGGGGAGGTGCTTGACTTTATGTGTAGATATGTTGTGTTAATATTGTACCCTCGCACTTTGTATAATGTCCACATGATAGGTACATTTACAGCATGAAATTGCACAGGTTGAAAATATGTGCAACCAAAATGAGTTAAATGCCTGTTAGAAGAGATGCATTTCGTTGAAAATCTATGATGTCAAATGCTAATTAAAATCTTAATCTCTGAGTTAAAAAAAAAAAAAAAGAATAACAAAAACAGTAATAATAAATATATACCAACATCCCACGAAATTATGGAAAAGTAGAAAACTAGGCATCCGTGGCACAAGGTAAGTGACAGTAGCAGTTTATATTTAATGAAATGTTATGTCACTGCAGCTTCTAAACTGTGCATTGGAGACGGAGGGCAAATCTGTCAGAGCTGTTTCATATCCATCTCAAAATAGCTAAATCATATGATCACTTTTCCATTGAAATCGTTCAACTTTTTTAGTAATATGGCATTTAAATCTACGTAACCTTTCTGATGTGTGGGTAGAGCGTTACAAAAATATATTGCTTACATCTCAGGAATGTATTTCTAGTTGGCAAATTGCACTCTATAATAAAATTAACTTTTAATTTTGCATTCACAAAATACGTTTTACACTTTTAGCTGTTTCCAATCAACTAGAACAGCTGTTCATTTTATCAAATTAAATGATTAATATTCTTCTTTATCACACAGTTTGAGTACGTATGCTGCTCAAGGTCAATTCAATCCTGAATTTTAAATCTTAATGTCATTGGTAGAATAGACACATCAAATAAACTAATTCATCTCATAGTTAATTCAAATTAATTAAACTTTACTCAAAAAAAGAAGCTGTAATACAACTTAGGAACTCAAGATTGGGCACGTTTTCTGTATTAAGAAGTGGCCTTTGCACTCTGACAAACTTTTAGCTGGCAATATTAACAACACTTTGTCCTCCAGACCATTTTTTTTAACATATTGTTATCCGGTTGTTTTTACTTAAGGGCAAAATCAGATGAGCCTATTTTGGGGCTTCACCTCAACCAAGTTGTCATTGTTGGTTTGAATCAGACTTTCACCTGAGAGGGGGCTGCAGAATTCACCTTCTGGTCCACACTGGCTGGGGTCCTCACTGCAGTAGTGCAACAGGAGTATAAAACTGTATTTCATGGAACAAGGAGAAAATAGGAGTTTCTCAACTACTGTTGTGGGATAATAAACATAGCTGCCAAGGGTTTACTTTCTAGGCCCATCAGAAGATGATAGATGCGTTGTTCATAAGGTAAGTGAAAAGGACAGAACATGGGGTCGGAGTGATGCTTTTGTTTCAGGAAAGGTAAAGGATTTTCTTTCAAATCTTTTGGTGCTAAAAAACCAGAAAACTACCGGCTCTGGCTGAAATAGTAACCCTCGCTCCATTGGTTACATACTGAGAAACCCGCTTTATTAAGAAATGGGAAATTTTGCATGAAATCAGTATCAGAGCATAGGCCAGCGTGCTAAGCCACCTTAGACAATTTTTAACATTGTTCTGGATGGATCCTGTCCCACAGGTGCCCCTATTTCTGTGTCTGGATGCCACGCCATTCAGCTCCCCTTATTTCCTATTGTGAATTTCTCTCTACTCACTGTTGCTATGATGCATTTGTATATTTCTGCTGGATCCCAAAGTCACATGCCAGCAGTTCTTTCAACCTATACTGTGAGACGTGTCCTCCCTAGAAACTCTCAGTGGGATCCTTCTTTTCATACTAAATCATAGGTGTATTTTTAAAAAAAAACATTCATTTATTTAAGAGATTGTATGAAGTTTTACAGTAACTACAACTTTTCAATGTGTAAATTTGCACTTATTCCTAAAATTAATTGTAAACACAGAAGAAGTAGGGACTATAAAATGCTGATGTTGAGACTTTTATATCAGACAAAATGCAGGTGTTACTACTGCTCAGTGATATTGCAGTTGCTTTGGTAGACATCTCAAGTTTCTCAGTAGGGTAAATCCCTCTCTCTGTTCAGGTGCCTACAGCACATCTGGGCACTTCTTAATCAGCCTTGTTACTTTTTGTAGATCTTGTCAGCCTATCCCAGCACTGAGTGGGGATAAACATAAGAACAATACCGAGTTTGTTATCAGATCTTACCACTTTCAGTTTCTCCAATTATTTCCTACCTCTTTGAGATTCTTGTGAATTCCCTGGTAGAGATGTGTGGCCCACCACTCTGGCATGTGATGGAGTCACCTCGCAGATTTTCCTGACAAGCTTATTAAAAATACATACATGAAATGATCGCCTCACAGGTACCTTCAGTAGCCTTGCGTGTAAACTGCACTGAGGACCAGGAGCTGTCAGACAAGCAGCCAGACTGCCAGTCCTCAGGTAAGTCTCACGAGTGTAATAAGGATCCAAAGCCCTGCGCTGGTGAGCTGACTGGCTTTGATCACAGCAAACCACTAGCAGAGTTGTGTGTAATTCAAAGGTTCTTTTAAAAAATATTACTGCTTTTATTTCTTGTGAATATTCACTCCCAACTGATTTCAAGTCATACAGGGTGTGTTCATTTATGGGCAATGAAAATTGAGTTCTGACCTTGTAACTGTGACAGTTCAGTGGGGGAGTATGGATAGTGAGATCTGGCCTTTGACCTGGAGGTCACTGATTTTTCTTCTCATCTCTTAATTTTGCTGCGGAAGACATTCACTGAAGCACTCGTGAAATCCCAGCACGTCCCTGACCCAGCTGGCAGTCAGACCTCTGCTCAGCCATGCCTGTCACAGCAGCACAGCTGAGTGCTCAGGCCCCGTGTGCTCACTGTGCACACAGGTACGTGGTAAGGATCCATCTCCCCCACAGGTGGCTGTGCAGGGAATCCCACGCTGCCAAGCACTGAAGTAGGTGGCCAGGTGCTCCTAATACTCAGTGAGTTTGTACTGATGTATGACCTGAGTCAGTACTCATAAACAGTCCAAGCACACCCTTTGGTGGTGCAGAGGCCTTGTACAGAGTTGTACGGGTTCAAATTTCTCCATCAGTGGCAGTAAGGCTCAAACTTCCTTTGACATAATTGAACTGCCAAAGAAATAATAATCTGGTTTATGATAGCTGTTCCCACTCATCTCTGTCTAAACAAGGAGCAGTTTACCTGTATAACAATATATGCTAGAAGCCATTATAGTGTGTACATCACTAGAGCAACCCTTCTTCTCCTGCACCGTTTCCTCCCCTCCTCTAGGCTAAAAGAGAAGCTGTGCCAGCAGAAGTGCTGCCCTACCTGTGCAGCTGCATCTACTGTCCAGTCTTCTGCAGATGTCACAGTCACAGAATCATAGAAATACACATTATATGTATTTTGTTGTGGGTTTTTTTTCCTCCCCGTGATTGGCATAACAGTGGGTGCAGCAGCATGTGGTCAAACCCTGGCCTGCTCCATCCTCAAGTGAGCATAGATTTATTACCGTTTGGATTTAGTTGTTCTCTCTAGCCTAACAAAATAATCTGCCTGAAGGTAGGAACTTCCCTAGCCTTCACCTAGCTCACCTCAGTCCCCCTTCTTTAGTGCAGCACTTGCTACTTTTGCTGGCCACTGATGCCCACACTAAGCAAGTAACTCAGTTTAGGCAACATCATACTTTGTCCTTCCTGCTAACCTCTCCCATAACAAACAGCAAACTTTCTTAACATTAGAAATGTCCTGTGGCCAGGGAATCACAGACTTTTGCCGCGACAGTGACAGAGATGTCCTAAGTGAGCATGGTGTGATCACAGCATTTAGTATGGGAGGAAAGATGAACCACAATGGGAAAAATAATATTCAAATATGCTAAACTGCCGTAATATTCATAAGTTAAATATTTCTACTTACAAATATCCACATCACCAGCTTCATCAGAATCCACAGCGTGTGCCTATGATTTTGTGCTTTCAGAAGGTAGTCTGTAAAAATAAATTCCTATTATCTGCAAGTCCCTGTCCTTGCAGCAGTACTGAGCTATTTAAACAAAATACCAGTATTAACCTCTATCCTACTCAAAAACATTTTTCATTTTCCTTTTAACACGAACCAGCCATCATAGAGCACACTTGCAAAACAGGCTCTAATTACAAAGGTGGCTAAAAGAAATTTTATTAGACCAGAGCCCATATCTTCGCTTGGGGTCATATCCCACATGCTTCATTCAGGATCAGATGGCGTGCCTGTGATCTCCACATGCAGATCTCTCATCTGTATGGAAAGGAGATGTCAGTCACGCTGCCACATTCTCCCTTATTTTAGACAGCTCTCCATAAGTCTAGGATGCACATGTGAAGAAGAGAGAGGAAAATGCATGTGGTTCCCTCATCAAAGATTATCCAAGAAAGATAACAAACTGAGAATGTCAGGTGTTCTCAGCTACTGCACGTTAATCCCAAAGGAGTGTGCAAATGGCTTCCTTTTTCCCACTTGCATCAAAATCATTTGCCTTCCAGAATGACCAGGAGCAGCAGTAGTGCTTTGCTTTTGCTGATCCCTGCAAAGAGCAGTCAAACGCATGACAGCTGCTTACTGAGCATGTTACAAAACATCGTGTGTTCACTTCAGCAGCCAAATATAGGAGGTCCATTCTTCTCAGCATTACATGATCCTGCAGTAGTGTGGCTCCGCTGACTTCATCTTGTTCATTTGCTCTGAAAGAACTGAAAGAAATAGTTTTAAGCAGGCAAAGATTACACTTTTATATTTTCCAAAATATTAACCAAATCTTCTTATATGCCTACGTGAGACCCCAGGCTATGTCTGAGCTTCTTAATAAGATGCTTGAATAAATTGTGTGATGGCACTGGCAAGCTGCTTACAAAGTGCCGGCGTCAAGAGTGTGTTCAGTGCTAAAACAGTTAAATTAGAGAAAGGGAACAGAGCTGTGAGCAATCTTGTTAGGGGAAGGAGGTTTTCTGCAACACTATTTAAAACTGTCCAGAGCCACCAGCTCATCCATGTAACCACTGGAACTGCTGCATCTGTGCCATCTTGAACATACAAAGGGTGACAGAACAGGGAGGTGGATTTCTTTTCTGATAAGGGCCTTATAAAGATCTTAGCTGTAAGAAGAAAAAAGAGAAAAAAGATCTGAAGGTCATTAATCTGTTCATCAGGAGGGTGAACAGAAGACAGAGCAGCTGGGGAGCATGGCCACGTTTTGTACTGCATGCTGAGTCAGGTGAGGGAAATAGGAAGAACCCTTTACTTATGCTCACAAATATCAACATTTTCTTAATTCCTTAATTCATTTTCCCAATTCCTTTCTTAGCTCGCTGAATGCAGAGGAGAGACACAAGATCCAAGACTTTTTAGAATTGTTTAGTTGATTCAGTCCCCACAGCTTCCCCACACAGCTCATGAGAGTTTCTGGTACAGCTCCCAGCCCCTCTGTAGGGTGTTGCAGCCTGCAGCTGCTGCACTGCCTTCGCAGGGTTGTGCTCTCTCCTGCCCTGCCAAAAAAGCTCTGTGTGCAAGTATGCTATTTTGAAATACTTTGCACATCTGAAGAAGAAAGTTTCCTACACTAAACACAGTAACTGCAGTGTGCTGAAATGTGGGAGTTACTCTGTAGTTTTGTTATTCAGTTATTTTTCTCATTGGAACCATACTTTTAGTCATCTATATGAATGCTAAATATTAAACAGCCAGTAAAACAGAATAGCATGTTACATTAAAATCATTCTTTATAAAGTGCTTAGGTACATTAGAACCTCCTTTCCCTTTTTATTACATGCATTAATTCCTGCTAGACTTAAAACGGGTGTCAGGTATCAGCTGTAACACTCAGATTTGGGTTCTGATCTACACATTAGAACCTCTGCCACTCTGTGTGTTCAAGTAAGAGGAAGGAGGAGGAGAAGTTTGGGCCTGTTCTAATAAGCTACAGCAATTAGGTGGTTCGAATACTCAGAATGATGTATTAGAATTATACAATTATTTGGTTTGTTCAGTTCCTTTTTAATACACTTGAGAACCAGCTCCTAATTAAGATACACACGCTATCAAAGATGCCAAAGTTAGATGTTGGTAAAAACAATTAGAATGATGATGTGGGCTTAGATTCCCTGTGGTTTTTGTACAGATCGGTGAGACAGAGCTGGGTATGGGCACACAGAGTTTCCGTTCTCTGCACAAGGTCCTACAGTGACATGAGCCACCCTGGAGCAGGTGAGATGCTCTGGACGTGGTTCTGCTTTCTCCCTTAGCTGGCTGGGTGCTATGACAAAAAGAGCTTTAACTTTCAAGGGAATTGCTGCAGTTACCCACTGCTACTGGGTGAGGAACTGCATCTCTGAATGCGCAATCCCTTCTGGGGAGCAATAGTCTGGGGACGCAGCACACCTCCTCCGGCCTCCATGGCCAGGCTATTAAATCACATCACTGTCTGTGCTATTTTCTGCCTATGGAGCATATGCCAATTATGTGTTAATTATTTGTTCTTTCAATGTAAAAAAAAAAAAAAATCCTTCCTGTTTAAAATGTAAAAGAGGAAAGCACAGCATACAGCAAAGCACATTTTATGAAACAGAATAAGATAAATGATCCAACCAAGATTTCCGCCAATTATAGGCATGCCTCACCCCTTTAAAACTAATAGACTATGTAATGTACCATCCTTAATATGTCCTGAATGTATTGCTCTTGATCTCAAAAGCAGTAAGAGCAGTCTCTCTCATGAAATCTCACTACAGAAATGACTGAGTTCCTACCATCTCAATGCCACATGAAAAACCTTAATCAAAGCAACCAAACCTCTTGACTTGCTGCTGATTCCACAGCACTTTTTTATGGAGTGGTATCACTTTTATCTATCATCATTTATTCAAAAAGGTAAATCAAAAGCATAAAATAGTCTCATCTGATTTTTTGCCTGCAGGAGATGTCCTTCTCTTTGGTTAAGCCATGAAGTTTTACGCAGTCAGAAGCAAACTAAGTGGCCATCCTACTCTCTGTTCTGCTTTTCTGTGTGTAAAAGTTTCCCGTACACCAGTCACAATCCAGAATCAGAGTTTTGAAAAAGAAAAGGTTCGTCTGCAGCAGATAGGCTGACAGAAAGAAGCAATTCTTTTTCAAAAGATGCAACACTTCTTTTAAGTTGCCAATCAACGCCAATCCTCTGTTAATCCTAACCTCCTAATGTGAATGTGACACTAAAGCTTGTTAGTGTGAGACGCATCTAGGGCTATAGTAATCATTTCTAATACCAAGGATTTTTAAATTTTGAATTCTAAAAATCCTAACGTAAAATCACACTTTGCTCACATTTGCACGTAATCGAACTTACTTTCATTTAAAATAAGTAATTAGGAAATCACTTCAAACCAAACTGCAGTAAGCAACAGCTCAGCTGAAGAGGTTCACAGAAAAGAAGGGTCAGCCCTAAGACACACCCAAAGACAGGTGGCACATTGACTTCACAGCTAATCCCCATCAGCTTTTGTGGCCTGTGGCAACAGAGCAGTACAATTAGGCTCCTCGGCCTCAGTTGTTAGCTGGTTGGGTTCTTATTAACCACTCCACCACTAGGATACAGCTTCTTCTGAGTCTCCTAAGTAAGGCTCTGACCCGTGCCCCTGGGGGCAGAATGTTGGTTACCCACTCCACAGAATCCTCTCAGGTGTTATTATTAATGCTATCCCAGTTGTACTTAAGATAATTTCAGTTAGGCCTTTTTGTTTGTTTTTTTGAGGGGGAGGGGAGAGAAGGGAACAAGCTGTAGAAGCGCAGGTTCCTTTGGCAGCCAGTAACAGTGGTGCTCCAAATGGTTTTCTCAGGGAAAATGGTGTACATAATGGAGATACATTGCTATCGTGAGCCAGACCAAAACCTGTTCAATCTTGGAGCCCACTTAACAGCAACAGATGCTTAAGGAAAGAGGATTAAAAGCAAGTCATATAAAAAGTATTCATTCCTCTTGGTGTGACTGCTCTGCTTCTGGGGAACTGTGCTTCAGGAGCTTCCTGAGCTGGAATTGGATGGAATTTGTTGTGTTTAATGGTCGTGGGCACACTGATCCTTCATGGATTTGTCTTATCCCGTTATGAATGCTTTTATGTTTTGTGGGTTCACAGCAATTTTTGGTAGTTATTTGTACAGCTCGGTGATGCCCTCTTGGTCAGGTTTGTATCTATTTCTCTTCTCACTGGGTGCCCCTTAACACTGGGGAAGTGTGCACAGTGATGTCTTCCCTCTTCTCCAGGCCCTTTACAGCTGCATGGGCTTATCTCATGCCTCCAGACACTGCAGCTCTCCTTCAGCCCCACAGCCTGCCCTGTGGCTCCTGGTCTGGGGCTGCCACAGAGCACCAGGCCTGACCAGCCCCTCAGCCCAGCAGCAGACCTGTGTGGTGTCACCACAGCCCAACACATGGCAAACACAGTCTGGAGCTTTTTTGCTATTACTGGGAACTTTGGAGTTAAAGTAGTTAATTATATGGGTTTATGGCTTTCAGAATCTTTTTATATGCTTGTATAACATGAAAGGTGATTTCATTTAAAAGGATAAAATGTGATTTGACAGGCAGATAGTCCTGACTTTTATCTTGTCCCTTTATTACAACACACAAAAAGATGAGAATGGCTGAGATGTTAACATTGGAAAGAGACAGCCCTTCTGATACATCATTTCTCTCAGAATAGGTTTCCTAGCACGTTTTTATGATTCCATATATTTGTATACATGTATATTTCCAGTGTGACGTGTAAGATGTGGTGAGCTTCCTGTGCGCTTCAGGTAAAGGGTTTCTGTCACAAGACAAACGTGTCAGCATTCAGAGTCTGTGCTACTGGAGACAGCTAAACCAGTTGCTGCCCTCTTATCTTAATCCCCCCTTCTTCCTGAGTAGCGCATTCCTGCTTGTGAGCCACCACAGACTCGCAGGCCCTGGGGAGCCGAGGGAGCCTGAGTGGTTGTCAGGTGCAGAAGAGGGGAGAGGGCAGCAGACAGAGCTAGCATGCAGTGAGTGCTGCTGCCAGCTTTGGGCTTGGACACTAAAAACGTATTCAACTTCACGACGCCAGGCTGGGCACCTGCTCATGCTGCTGTAGGTGCCTGTTGCAGGAGAAGCCTTGTAGCGTGTGGAGCAACCCACAGGCGGAGGGGCAGACACCACGTTGTGCTGTCTCACAGTGTGGTGGCGTTTCTCATCTGTTGTCAGAAGATTAAGTAGGACCACATCTGGGATGTCAGTGAGATAGTCTGAGTTTCAGCCACTTCCTCAGATGGTAGGTCTGGTATTTGTTCCTATCCGTCTGTTTTCCTGCCTAACACTTTATTCCATTGAAAGATGCATATTGTTGAAGAAACTTGCTTCTCTGGACCTCCTTCTGCTCCTAATTAAGCCACTGGAAAAACTTTCTCTGACTTTCAAAGGAGCAAAGTCTGGTCCTTCCCTGAAATTCCAGCATAAAATGCCGTGCTTCCCTGACAGCTGTGTGCCTTCTGTGAGGGAGGCTAGAGCCCAGCAGCTGAAATACGGCTTGCTTGGGCCACTTCAAAGTGAGAGAGCGGACAGGGAAAGCACTTGCAAATGGCGGTGTTGGCAAGGAGAGCAGAGAGACACGAGGTTACTGCTTTCAGGGATGCACAGCTACCACGTGTTGAGGGATTCTGCTTTCCTTACTGAGTTTCTGATCTGTTTGCTACAGGGAAATTCATATATCCTTAGTACTGACTACTAAGTAATGCCTTTATTTTTGACCCGGCTAAGCTACAGATAGTTTTGTTGAATGTTAATATGATTTTTTGGCCTGTGCGTACTGTCATAGGATCTTTCAGCCTAACATTAAAGGAAACTGGTTGGTTTTATTCATAGGCTCCTTCATACGACTCTAGTAGACTGTATAGTGGATATGCTCACCAAGCTTCTGTAAAGATGTTTTGGTTTGTTGTGTTATCTAGCTTTTGAAATGCCAGAATTGTATTTTCTTATGAGATATCTGTGACTACAGATAATATTCTAGGCTTTTTTTTTTTTAAGCAAAAGTTTCTAATGTCCAAGTCTTTTCTTAAAACAGGGGCAAGTGTATTCACTGTTATCATAATTATAAGAGCATAAGTGGCATATTTTATTATCTATTATTTTTGTTTGAATTTTCAGGTTTTGTTTTCAGTAAATACTAATAACATTTAATATCTTGTCTTTAGTTTGGCCAGACAGACCCTGATAAAAACGAATTATGGCATTGTTTCACAGATGTGTCTCTGGGCGTCACTGCGTAGGTAGTGTAGTTGACGTGTCCACTTTCTGAAAAATGGCTCTGACAGGAGTTCCCTACTTGAGATATCTATCAGCAGAACGTGTGTGTTCCCTCCTGTCTCCCAAATGAAAAATGAAATCTTTTCAACACCTGTTTCCAACACCTCTTTTCCCTATTAAATGTATAAACATAATATATTTCAGACAGAAATTATTTTTCACTGAATTTTCTTGTATGCAGCTGTGTATTATGTGCATATTTTAAATTTTTTTTTATTTAATATAAAAAAAGCATCGAAGTTTTTTTCCATTCACTGATCCTAACAATGTAAAGCAGTTTCTCTGTGAGACAGGGGCAATGACTCTGGGCTTGAATGTCTTTTGGACCTAACTGTTTTTCCAAAGAGTAATGTTTCTGAATGAACTGAACAAAACAGTGTTAATTTTCTGGAAGGAGGGAGAGCAGGAATGAAATACCTTAATAAACGAAAAAAGTACTCTTGCTGTTGCTATGTAAAATCAGTGTGAGTTTATACTCTCAGAACTGCACAATGCCATCCTTGTCAGTTGTGTTTCCCACCCTTGGTCCCCAGAAACTTATGGATATGTTCACACAAACATATATACATGTAGCTGATTCTGAAAACTTTTAAGGGATGGTGTCTTAGTATGTGACTGCTGGTGTGTTAGTTCTGTTTTTGACTGCCTTTATAATAGTTATACAGAGTTCTCATTTGATTGTTATTCATCTCAAAGACAAGTCTGGCTTTAAATAGGTGGGAGCTTTAGCAATCTGATACTAACTTCATTGTGATAACTAATTCAAAATGAAAAAGGACAATCTGTAAAACCAGATCTGCTACATGTAAAGATAATGCTAAATGTACAGTGCTTGGTGTTTAGAACAGCTTACTCTAGAGACATCTGCAGTGGACAAGGCAAGAAAACAAAAGCACGTCCCAATGTCAAAAGTCATTGCAAAGCCTTTTTTGTACAAAGACCATGAGAAGAAATCAGATACACCAATCTGGGAATGCCCAGTGGTGGATGAAGGGGATATTTTAATGGCCACTACAACCACCATTTATTTGTATTTTTCCTCCATTATTGTATGTTAATAAATTATTTCAATGAGTTTTTCATATGGAATTATGCAGCAACGCATAGTATTTGAAGTAAAAATGTACCTGCTTTTTTTGGAAATCTATGCCTAAAACCCAGAGCATAAAATGAACTCTTTTATTTGTTTACTGTGATTTGCAGGGACATTACTCCATGACAAGGTTACATTGACCTATCATTTCATGCATCAGCAGTTCTTGTATTGCACTGATTTGATCAAGCCTAGTGGATAAAAGAGGAGCAATCCACCCAGTGGACCAAATTAGAATTATAATAAAAAGTGCACATTCTGAAGGGCAGAGCAGGTTAAGTAGGGCTGCGCTTGGCATCAGTTTTGTGGTGTGTCAAAATTTAAGCTCTTTTCGTGTGTGTGTGTGAATTTTTGTTCCAAGCTTTACATTCAAGTGTTGTATTTTCGTTTTATGGAGTTATGTAACTGATGCTGTCGTTGGAGCTGAGGAAAAAATGGGGTTTATTTGTAGCTGCTGAAGGTGTTATTTAGGTTACGTATTTGTGAAAATGCAGTCAATCCTTTTCGTTTCAAACTCAGGATAATTTCTGGGGGTCCCTCTGCTGTACATCCCCAGACTGCACAATGGCCCCGTCGTCCCCTCATCGACCATCATCCAGCCCTATACGTTATGCATTTTTCAAATCGCTTTACATTTGTTCTGTATTGCTGCGTTGTGACGATCCGCTGATGCTACGTAACCAGCCTGTGCTGGTGGTTTGCTAACACTGGTAAATCAAGGCCACCAGAAACAATAATTACAAATTCTAGCACCTCATAAATGTTAAAGAGCATAACAGCAGCATTCATGTGGTTTGCTTACTAAGAAATCCACAGAGAAATCCATTTAAGCACACATTGAAGTCTCAGCGATCTCATGAGGACACAGTGCGTGCTGCGGTTGTGTGCGTAACGGGTGGGGTGAGAGCGCACGCGTCACTGCGCTGCTGAGTTCTGCTGAGGGGGCAGAGGAGAGGCCCACCTCCACAGCTTGGAGGGGGCACCAGGAGGTCCTGGTTGGCTCTCTTTGTGTCGGTTTGTTTGCTTGCTTGTTGGTTTTTCCTGAGTTGGGCATTGATATCAGTAAATCACTGCAGTAGCTGTCACGGGGTAAAACATGTGGAGCCAATATATAACATTTAATTAAAAAAAACCCAGCAGTAATTTGTTTTGATGTTGCAAATCTATTTGGACGAATTGTGGTAGTTCTGTGTTAAATATATTTATGCTGGTTTTTTTGTTTGTTTGTTTTGTTTGCTTGTTTGCTTTAATTTTCTATTTGGCACAATTGTTTGAAAACAACAGAGATCAATAGCACGAGCAGCTGCTTACCGCAGGACTGAAATACACACCGCCTTTATGGCAGTAGATTTGTTTCTTTTCTCGTTTAGATATTCTATTGAATGATGAGCTAAACTTTGCTGCTCTCAATATCCATGCAGGTGATGGAATAATACCAAAGGTTCCGTTTGTGTCTTTCTCTGCGTTTGCATTGAAATTACAGCTGATAAGTGGAAAATTAACACTTTTTAGAGTTACTGTTTCAGTTTGTGGAGTAAACAGACAATTTTAAAACTGCCTTTCTGCAGGCCAGAAGATACATTATTAGCAGCATTTAGCTTTTAACATAGCATTTACTTTAATGTGGTCATTACTTAACCAGGAAAATCTAAGTAAGTGTGGGGCTGAGTGTTTTGGTAGTGTACGTGTGAAGTGAAACTTTAAAACACGTCACCATCCATCTCAGGTTAAGGAAATGTAGAGCTGAGGACCAGAATTTGCATCAGGTGAACCCAATGTGAAGCAGCTGTTCTGTGCTGGCTTTTCAGAAGGGGCTGCTGAATTGGTTCAAGCAATGCTGGAGTAAGAAGTCTTTGGTTTTGCAGCTGATCTATTACATGCTTTTTTAAGCAATTAGAGCTCGATAATGTAATCGTTTGTCACCCAATTAATTCTGAGACTGGGAATACGTGGATGAACTCTTTTAATCTGTCCTTCACTTGGCAATGTTGTTAAGATCAAATAAAAAATACTAATATTGTGTAAGCTACATTATAGGAACCTCAACATTTTCATGTTCTGTGTGTTGTCTTTTTTATGTTTTTTAATATTAATCCTTTTGATAAACATAGATAAATGTAGAGACCTTTAACTGGAGATAATTCTGATCTGAGTGTTCATGCGTGCTATTCAGGAGCAGCAAACACTTCTGGAGTGGGCACCAGGGCACGGAAACTCAGGGGTAGTTATTAAACTCCTTTTCAATGAGTGTTCTAACATAGTTTCTGCGTGTACACCCTGAGCACCTTCAGTTGCTTGAGTGTTTTCAGTGTCAATCTCAAAGAACCACTGAAAAGGAAGGGCAGATGTCCATGTGCTGGAAGTTCAAGGGTGGCAGTGGAACTGCTGAGAGGTGCGGCACCAACAAACGATTTCCACTGCTGCCACCATTTACTGTGTGCTGAGAACAAAGACTGTCAGCCCCAGAGAGGTGCTTGCTTCATAGGAGAGAGCTTTAGCATAGCTTTCTTTGTCGAAATGTGTATGTACACATATAAAGTGAAAAATAAGCATGCAAAAGAATTTTTTTCTTGGGTCTGGAGTTCAGATCATAACCTTTTTGGCCATGACACAGCCCCATACCAAAAATCCTCTTAAACCCTCTGAACCGTTGAGGCAGTCCAGCACTTCGGATGGTTGGTCAGCAGCAGGTCAATCAGCAGGAGGTGACTGGTAGTGTTGCTGAGCAAGAAATCTTGGCATAGTGGCTGCTGCAGCTCCCTTCCCCAGTTCCTGCCCAGAGCCTCGAGTTGCAGGTTTAGCAGGAAGAGCAGGGAATTAGTCATTTTCTGTCCCGGCATGACTTTCTGTTACAGAGTAGGTTTGCCAAAGAGCCTGGTGGTGCAGATGAGGTGGCTGCAGTCAGCGTGATCTGCCATTGCCCGAGGTGAGCACAGACAGAGGGGAGAACAGCAGCATGGTGGGCAGCCAGTGAAAATGGGCTGAGCTTTGTCTGCTGGACACGGCTGCGGAAATAATCATGTCCTAAAATTTGGAGCTACTCTTTGTCAGCGAACCCACCTTTGATCTGAGTTGCCTTGGAATTAATTGCAAAGAGAAAATTCATTATTCATCATATTCCTTGTAAATCTTGGATGGTAGGAGAAGGCTTGTTAAAATATGAGGTAAAAATTCTTTTGCTGTGTAGGAAGAGGAAGGTAGCAAGCGACACATCTGCTGATGTCTGGGACTTTATTGCTGAGGAATTTTCGGCTTCAGGAGGTTACAAATGCATCACGTTATGATTAGAACTACTGTTTTGTCCTTCAAAATACACGTGTGGCATGTTTGTTCATTTTTCAACTAACCCATTCTCCTGTGGAGAATCAATATTTAGTATTAGTGTGATTACATTGGTGTTTTTTACAGCTGTGGTTGTCAAACCTCATTACAGGTAAATTTGGTGGGAAAAAAAGAAGTAATTTTTAGTATTTCTTATATTTATATGCTTTTCCCTTACTTATTCCCACCAATGACAATATCTTCCAACACATAGGCAATACTTTGTCCAAAAGTGTGAAAAATAAGTATTAATCCAGCAGCACTCCCTACATTGTACAAGAACATGTAGGTAAGATTTGAATTTACTTAACAGCCTACTCACACACTATGGGGAATATTAAAATGAGATGCTTGTGATGGATTATTTTATAATAGATCTCTCAAGCAGTAGTTGTGCAAAAGAATTTTTTTTTCCTCAGGTCTGAATATGCCATCCTGGCACCTGTTTATATCTGGCTTTATGGAGAAATGCTCACCCCTGAGATGAGTTCTTATCTCTGTAAAGCATTTGCCTGTAAACATACTTCAGACTATGAAAACCACATTTTTCAGACATGTTATCTCCTGAATATAGCTCTGTAGAGAATAGTCTTTTGTATGGTAACAGAAATAAAATATTTGGCTTTTACCAGTGATTACAGAATTCCATGAATACTTGGTGGATGCCCCATAGCTAGGCTGACATGGAATTAACACCTGATGGCTGACACTACAGAACAATTTCTGCCACAATAAAGTTTGTGTTTTCTGAAACTGGTGGGTCTGGAATTGTGCTTGCATTAATAACTTCGTGTGGCAGACAGTAAGATCCAGCATAAGGAAATAAAGCATAAAGAAATTCTGCTTCCGTGGAAGCTTAATTTTGTATCTCAACAGAGGATAGAAATAGATTACTTATTTGTTGGTTTCTGGAATGTACACCTTAATTTGTAGTTTTGAAAATAATACAGAGATCAGTTATTAAAACCTTGTTTACATGGCTTGTATCTAGAAGTCAGAAATCGGGCAAGTTGGACAAAGTCAGGAAGTTGGAAATACAAAGTAGGTGACCATCATTTCAGTCTCCTCAGAAGTTTCCTTCTGAGCCTTTGCCAAGAGTTAGGTACCCATCCAGCACATGGGAAGACATGGAGTGAAATCTGAGTATTTGGAGTATTTGCAGATGCTGAGGTTTTTGGAAATTCCAATTCAGTTCCTTTTGCCCACAGAGATTTAAACCTCAAATTCCATTCCAAAGTGGAAGGGAAAAAAAAAAAGAAAGAAAAATCGAATCACCAAATTTAGGTCATTGTGGATAGGATTTTTGCCAAGAATTTTTACTGAATGTATTCCCTTTCCCATTATATCATGAACTATTTGTCATGCCAGCAAGCAAAGAACAAATGTACAAATGACTCCTGTGACAGCATTTTTATATTTGTAATAAACTAAAGATGTAAGCATGGTGCATGATGCAGAGATATTGTCTTTTATTGGACCAGCTTGCATAAATTGAGGAAAAGTATGCAAATACTGAACATAGAAATACTTCCTTGGGTGTATTATCAAAGCAGAAGGCTTCAAAGCTAGGTGTAAGTTAAGAACCTAAGATAGTATGAGCTCAATTGGCTATCTAGACTGTAAGAGGAAAGGTGGCACTTCTGAGACAGAAGGGATATTAGTCAGGGATGTGAGAAGAGTAAGGTGGTTGTCTGTTAAGGAAAATACAGAAATTATTCTTTCAGGTAAAAATTTTTAATTAGATTGGTTTTGCATACTTCCTGGTTTCTGTGTGCATAGGCTATGCAATGTTCAAGTTTTTTGTGTCTTACCGATATGGGGTTTCTCTCAGATTTAACTTGATAACTGAATTTTCAGTTTGTTGTTCTTATAATCATATTAATTTATGATCTTATTGCTCTTGTATGCCGTTTGTCTTCTTCCATCTTAGTGCTAGAATTAAAGTTTCACCTGAAATCACTAATGCCAGTGATGGAGAAATCACCTTTTTTCATTGTAATCACTTAACCAAAACTTCAGTGCTACTCAGAAGCATTGGCTGCAACAGTAGGCTTGACATTCTTCAAGTTATAAATGCCTAGTTTTGATTTGTGCGTATGTACAGTTTTTCATTGGTATAATTGCTCTTTTGTGAACCACAAATGACAGCCTTATTGCCACTTTTCTGTTTGCCTATGTCGTCATATGCGTGTTGGTAGTATATTACGCTGTCAAATTTCAGTTCTGATCTGTGAACGAGAAAACACCGAAGCCAAGCAGCTTCTTCCTTTTCTTGAAATACGGTTGTTGATGAGCAAGTTTGAGAATCACAGCTATAGTATTTTACTGTAGGGACATTTTTGCCTCTAATGGTTAAACACGGTGAATTATTGTACTAATAGGAACCTGATTTTATGTTTTAAAAGCCAGTAATTAAGAATATATTTATATTAAATCTGCATGTTCTATATCATAAATAGTCTACCATGGGCTAAAAAATAAAATAGCCATAGTAAACATTTTCTAGTTGTTGATGTTTAATCACAAGCATTAATTTCACAGAACATTAAGGGAGCAAGGAGGGGGAAGAAAGGAGTCAAATCTTGTGAATTTAGAAACTCAGAACAGGTGGAATGGGCCAGGTGACCTCCCATTACCTGTGTCCGTATGATGTCAGCTGGCTTGGTCCAAAGCATTAAGATCATAAACTAATGTGAACCACCTTGCACTGAAGTAGAAGAGGAACATTCAAAAATATGCTTAGCACTTGGGCAGGAAACTTCCAGCAGAGAATGTAACAATTAGCAGAGGAACTCAGTAGATTCACAAAGAGACATCTGATTATGCTTTATTGCCTGTGATCAAGGCAATTGAGTTATGTCAAAGTGTTTGCCATAATTGTCACGAAATGCATATTAGGCTGAAAGATTTTAAGCTCAAAGAAGTCCCTCAGAATTCTGTAACGTATTACAGTTAAGGGGAAATAATTACTTTAAGACATCTTTGGATACTCCCAAGCCTGGCTTAGGTGTGCATTTCTTTCCTTCTGTACTAAGTTTAGCTTACAGCATTTATTCATAATCAGGACTTCTTAGTCCTGTCAGGATATATAGATGTATGTTAAGATATATAGACACCTGGAGCAGTGCAAGGAGGAAGGAATCTTCTCCCATTCCCTAGCTATTATGTAGCAACAGGAAACAGAAACAATAAAGAAGCTTAAACAGTGGCTTAATTCATCTGAGCGTTTGCCCATAAACGAGTGATATTCTGGTGACCAGCTGTGCTGGCTTTGGAGCTTTGCTAAGCCGATTCCAAGTGCAAAGTGGTCACAGCACATCTCAGAATACAAGTGAACTTCGTAGTTCTAACTGCTGTCTGCCTCACAATCGTTGCAGAGCTTTCCTCACTCACTAGAAAGGATTATTTGGTATTTAATGATTTAACTGAAAATAGGTTAAACTAATTGCCTTACTTGCTTTCTTTAAACTTCTTTAATATAAAATGTAGTGCAGCAAAGAATAATTTTGTGTACCTTTATGGCAGAAGGTTCACAGAAACTTGCCATTGGGAAGATGATAAAGAAAAAGGTCATGAGTGCAGCAACATCAAGGCTACTACCTATCCAGGCAGCAGTGATGAAGGTGAAGAAAGTTGTGATTCTGAGGAAAGTTAGTCAGGAAATTCTATGGTTTTTCAGTCAGCAATTTGGGTCCTCCAACAGATACATTACAGTATATTGTTTAGTATTTTTCTTCTATGATTTTCTTCAATGATTTTTACTATCATTAATATCAAGACCTAGAATTTCTATAGTCATATTAGCTTCAAACGTTTGCCTGCCTTATACCTTGTTCTCTAACTTGATGACATGTTCATACTTGATGCATAGAAGTAGTTGGAAGTATTAGGTCTGCTGCATTAGACTTGAATGGAGAAATATAAGTCTTTTGGTATGATAATGGGAAACTCTCTATTCTGCAAAATGACAATAGAGTTTTGAGTGACAGAAATGGCACCTGAAAGAGTACTTCACTGAAAAACATTACCCAAGCTCTTCGTCTTGTTCAGATTTGGAGATAAACTATATAACACTGTATAAATGTCAGTTGTAAAACTGATCAGAAATTGTGCATAACTGATAAGATTGTGACTTTTGCCGGTTTTGTATTAATTACTGTTAACATTTATAAAAGTTACGGACTGAGATAGCATGTGCTACAGCAGAGCTGATAGATGTGAGTGCTACCTACTGTATTCATACTCAACTGAGGAAGTTTGAGTTCACATTCCTGGTGGCTTTGGTCTGTGTAAAGAAATTACAGGATTGAGTTTCTTGAGTAAATTTACCACCAATAATTCAGCTATTTCTCCGGCCACAGATAGGCTGTAGAAGGAACAGAAGTTTGGTTTGCAGAAGTAGATGAGGGATAAGTATGTCAGCTGCTTTCCAGAGAGAAGTAGGGTAGGGTACGTCTTTTCTCACTTAAGTTGAAAGGAATTAAAACAATCAAGCCCTTTGAGGCAGTGATTTCTGAATGTCCAGTTTTTATGTCTGCATCACTCATCTCCTCTGGCTTTTTTTTTAATTTAGAGACTTTTTGTAAAGCAGAACCATTTGCTTAAGTCCTGTATGAACTCATATTCGTGCTTTTAAAAGTGACGAGGAAAACTCATATGCCGGAGATTGTTCCTCCTACTTTATAAATATGCTCATTTTTCTTGGGCTGGCTTTAAGACTTATAAATGATTCAGATATGCTCTTGAGAAGCAAATTCCCTTTTTAGTTGAGTATCTCAATAATAGATCGGATGTATAAACTCAAGATGGTTTACGTTTTGTGCTAATATCTTCTGCCATTTTTAATGCAGGCATCTATGTGGGATGTCTGCCACATGTATTACCTCAAATCAGTTGGTGTCCATATGGTGAAGACTAAGTGAACCATGTTACGGTGCTGAAAGAGACAGATAATAAGCCAAGTGTTTTTAAAAGTCTGACTTGACTGGCATGCCTATTAAAAGGTATGCACCTAACTGTACAGATAGAGCAACTCTTTCGCTTTAAAGTGGTTAAAAAAATACTCTGATTTCAGCCATGCTACTGCAGGTGAGGCTTGTCGCCAACTCTTACTGTATTTACAGTTTATTTTAAAAAAATAATAGGAATTTTATTGTATGAAATCCTAAGTTATATTGGGAGGGAGAATTGGACTGAGTGTAATCACATTCAGTAAAGCCAACTAATGAAAAGCAAATATGGCTAACATGCAGTTCTGGGATAGGCAGAAGAAAAGATACAGTAACCATGTTTTATTAAACACATGAACACATTAAGGTTTACTATAGAATTTCTGTAGAGAAAAGCAAAGGCCTAATATATGTGTCTATATGAACTATATAGCTTATGATATATGCTCTTTGATGCTATAATTTTAAGGATGTTATTTCCTTTCACCTCAGCATAAGAAAAGCCTCTACTCACCAATGGTCTAAGTTTATAACTCTTGGAGAAATAACTGGTTAGTGTTCTTTCAATTAGATAGATATGCTTATATACAGACTTTTTTTTTTTCTTTTTTGGAAACCTTGGATCCATGAACCTTGGTTTCCGTGGTGTCTCTGTTGTGTTACTTACCATTCAGTAATTCCTCATGCAAATCTGTTTGGGTAAGTAAGACAAATAAGGTGTTTATCAAAAGCGTATCACTCTTACAAGGCTTCACATTTCATGTTTCTTGTGAAGAAACTACTACAAAGAAAAAGGCAAGTTTTTTTTTTTTTTTTTTTTTTTTCCCCAATTACTTTTAAAATGTCTATCATTTGTTTTCTGGGTCCAGGCTGCAAACTGCCACAGGACTTTCCATAGTCTGCCTTTGGGAAACAATGGATATGTTAATGTCTGAAGTAATTCAGGACTAATTGACCCCAATACACGAGCCAAATGATGGATCTATTTTAGATACTGAAGAGGAGAATATTCTGTATTCTTCTACATCCTAAAAAAAAAGTTATATGTTGGTCATTTTGCAGTCTGCAGATCCCTAATGCCTTTGTATAGAATTTTCTGTGATCAATAGAACTACATCTCTAACTTGAGGCTTTTCTGTATGATATGAATAGCATAAGCTTGGATATGTCAAATTTTTCATAATTTTTGCTAGCTCACCTTCGGTTTATTTAGCCTAGACTTCTGCTAAAAGAGATGGCTAATCTCTGAAGAAATAAGATGGTTAGTAGATGAAAGCTGAGGAGTGAAGTCTCAGGTTGGTGTTCTCTCACTGTGTCCAGAGAGTAATGAAATTAGCCCTCTTACCTGCTCTGTAGAGAATGTGGCCATCAGAAATTCCAGAGAACTATCCCTTCCCAGACATTTCCTTGAAACTCTTACAACATTAAATCTCCATTAAAATTGTGGAGAGATATTATACTCAATTCATTGTTCAGAGTAGTGCCGCTCTTAATCTGCTGTGCAGAAGCTTTAAAAAAACCTTAAAAATATCACAGCTAGATTGTGCTTCTTGTTTTAGCTCTGTGTTTAGCTAACACCCACTGAGATGGCTGCAGCTCTGCTTCTTCCTCTGCTTGTCTCCTTCTAGAGCAGCTATCAAAATGCCAGCAAGGGGAGCCAAGAGCATTCCGTAAATGAACACTTGGAGAGAAGTTCTGAAGGGTCAAAGTAGAGGACAGGAATTTATTACGTTAATAGATCTGAATATGCATCTGTAACGTTAATCTGAATTTCAGTTTGGGAGCAAATGTGTTCAGTTTGAATCATGTCATTTGATATAGGGGAAGTGCATTTTCCCTAAAACTGATCCTTAGTTTTCTCATAAAATCTCCCATACTAAATACTGAAAAGAAGCATGTGTAACAGCTGATGGCTTTGCTTAAAGCTCATGCACTCCTCCATTCCTCAAAATAGGATGCGTCTGTTTATTGTGAGAATTCAAATAATGAAACTCATCAGATTTGGAAATATAAACTGCTCATTCAAATAGAGGGGAAAAAAATTCTTACCTACCTATCCTTTTTCTATGATAGATAAAGTATCCATTCATATTGTCCTGCTTCTATATTGTGTTTCTACAACGTGCCTGGTTTGCACCTCGCTGTGTGTTAGCTACAAACTGTTTCTTCATAAACCACTTTTATTTCAGCCAGGTGCACTGAAGCTTCCTTTTTTTGGGGGGTGGGGGGAGAATATATATACATATATATATATTTACACACACATGCATCTGTATATGTGTGTGTGTAAATTTCTGTTATGTAGCTAAAAAATAGCAGAGGGATCAGGCTTTTCAAGTATGTTGCTGCAGAAGGCCTGATATTTCACTGGTGCTAATGTTTCTTTAGGTGAAGCTGCCAAGCTTTTAAAGCCAAACCCTGAGCTGACCATCACAGAGAAAAGAAAAGGGGGAAGAAAGAAAGGAGGGGGTGGGAAAGGGGGGGGCAAATGCACAGCTACAGTGATTCTGGTAGCCATTGAGACCTAGGAAAGCCCATACCTGAGAGTGATTTATGGTTTAAGAACAAGAAAAGCCCATGTTTTCTGTCTCCAGAAGATTCTTTATGAAGTACGCTTAATTTAAATAGATCATATATTAAAATATCCCAGAGTTTATCTCTATACATTCATTCTGGGACTGCAGAGCCAAACTGTGTTATCTCCTGCAGCAGCATTACTGAAATTACTGAATGTTCTAATTGTCAACTGATGCCCTCCAATGGGATAAAAAGATACAGCTCAGTGAGGCGTGTAACGATTACAGCAACAAATCACAAGGGGAGACTTGGGGCATTGGCTGTCTCAGTTCCACAGGGTTAATGATGGAGGCTAGAAATAAAATGTATTTTAAACACAGGATAAACAGTTGCAAGTCCCTGAAACTAACAGGGAGCAGATTTACTGGGTATAGTGCTGTTACTATTTGTTAATGCTATAATTACAGCTCCACAATTTAAGTATTTTTTTATGTCTATCTAGATAAATCTTTCTGTTGTTTTTTATTTTGGTTTGGAAGTTAAGGAGGTTCTTTTCTTCCATGTTTGCTGGCGGGTACTAACAACGGGGATTTGTTCCTGCTGTTGTTTTGGGATGTGGATTATACTTGGGGATATTTTTCAGATGAAGCAGATCAAAAGGGACAGCAACACATGCCAGCACAGATGAGGACGGGGACGTTCTGCAGCAAGAAGCCACAAAGTCCATAAAACAACGTGCTTCAGATCAGACTTCTCCAAATGCCCTTCATCACAGCAGCGCTGAGTGTTCTAGCTGGCAGCTCGCCTTGAGCTGCCTCTGAAGTCCAAGAGCTGGGCAGGGTCCTTGCAATTGGGGCAGTTGGGTACATCAGTACCCAATCAATGTGCCCAATCAGTACCCGTCAATAGCAAAACCTAAAGCTACCTCTGAACTTCAGTGAACGTTACTGAGGTGTCATAAAACGGAGGACACAAGTTAGTTATCTTTGGAATAGAGGTCTCCACCTGATTTCCATTTGTAGATCTTTTTGGGCAGGGACAAGGAAGTACTACAATCATTCGTTAATTTTTCTCAGCATGTTCATTTTTGTTTGCAGTGGACCTGTTGTAATATCGATCTGTATTCTTTATCAGTGCAAGTGAAAGCCAGAACACTCCTGAATAGCTTTGTTTTGAACTGTTTTCCAGTTCTGCTTTTGTAATTTGTCATCCGAATTATTCCATCCAGCAAACACACGGCTAAATGAGACATAGCTGTGTACCAGAGATGGTGGCTAAGGAAAAAAATACCGGATGCAGTCAGCATGGGTTATAATAATGTATTTGGTTATACATGATTATAACCGCGTGATTTAAATATATATATATCAAAAGAATCAGAGGCAGTAAAGACAAAAGCACCTCAATACAACATCAGGACCGCCACAGCAGCTGGGCGCACACCCTGTGGTATACGTGGTTATGAAAAGAGTGTGCACTGCGGGGCGTTCAAAGGCCCGAAGCGGTGCGATGAGCACGGAGTGTACCTCCGGAGATGGGGTGCCGTGCGCCTAGGATGGGTTTTGGGCTCGGTCTCTGGCGGGGGCACGGAGCGCCGGCCGCTGCCTGCCGCCTCCCGGCCTGCCGGTCCTGGCCTTGAGGTACAGCGCCACCTGGAGGGCCGCGGGGGCGGCGTCAAGTCACGTCTGCGTCGCTCCCCTCAGCGTTCTGCCCGGCCGGAGGGGCCGGCGGCGTGCGGCGCTCTGCCTTCTCCGCCTCCCGCGAGGCCGCTCGGGGCCGTTCGGAATCGCTCGCGGTCGTTCGGAATCGCTCGGGCGACGCAGGGCGCGACGGGCGCTGTCCGTGGTGCCGATCGCTGCAGCTCCGAGGGGCTGCGGCGGCGGAGCTTCGTGACCCGGCGGCTTCCCCTCGGTGCTAAAGAACGATGTTTGCTCCGGGGCTCGGTGTGGGAAGGTGGCACCTTTCAGTAATGGATGGCTTCTGAGGTCTTTGCGTGATCTTTCGTTGATTCCTTGCACTGCCTTCCTGCCACGGTTTCCTCTAAAAGTATTTCCATTTGTAGAGACAATCAGCTACAATTATACTAATATTTCTCATGCTCCACACTGTGCAAACGCTTTTCCCACTTGGCGGAAAGCACCTTTAAAAATTATCCCCTGGAATAGATGGTAGAAGGTCACGTCATCCCAGGCGGCCAGCACCTCGGTGTGTCTGGAAGCTGCCTCTGCTGTTCTCGTTGGTTGTCCTCCGTGTCCACTTCCTAGACAGTAGGTCTGTTCGGCACAACAGTCGCCTTGGCCGCATAATGCCTCAGTCTGTCGCTCTCCTTTCCATAAAGGAGTTGAAGTTTCTGCCCTTCCCTTCGAGCCCCTCAGGAAGAACACGTCCCCGCTGCCCTGCACTCCTCAAGTGGCTGAATCCTCCAGCCCCACCTGGCTGCTTCCCTCCTCCCCGTCTCATTGTGGATCCTTCCCAGCCCCTTACGTGTCATCTCTGTGAGCAGAGTTTGGGCGTCTGCGTAGTTACCACAGCACATCGGTACCTAGCACCGCGTCCACTGCCGCGACGTGTCAGCAAAGCATTGCTTGGGAGGCGGGGTGGGGAAACGTGGGTTTGGGGCTGTCGGAGGTACAATAACAAATGTTCCGCGTTTTAGCAAAAGGGTGGTAGGTGTAAAGCGATAATCCAGCGGCAGCACTGGGGGAGTCACGGAGATCCAGGTGTTCCCGGGCGGCCGGGAAGGCACAACGAGCGGTGGTGCCCGTGCCTCTGCCACCCTCTGGCGGAGGGAGAGAGGCGGTGGAGCGGTGCGCGGGGCGGGCCGGAGCCGGGGGCCGGAGGTCAGCCCGGTCGCCTCGCCTTCATGCCGCTGCGCCCGGAGGCCTTGGGGCGAGCCGGTGCTGTCTAGGGAAAGCGGGAAGCGCCGCTGGCACCGGGACTTGCCCGGCGGCAAGCGCTGCGTGGGGGGCCGGGTGAGTCCCACCCTGCGCGGCGGGGCGAAGCGGGGCCGCCCCTCCAGTCCCCGCCTCAGCCCCGTGCGGAGCGGCGCGGAGGGGGCGGCGGCAGCTCTGTGACTCATGCCTGCGTCGAAGTAGCTCAGCCGGCGATTCACGCTTTTAAAAAAGCAAATCCGAGTACTTCTGGAAAAAAAGGTCAGCTCGCATTAAATTCCGCCGCGCGATTGGTATTCCGACGTCGTTTCTGGCGGACTTTATAAGCGGCTGGACGCTCCCGGTTGGAGTCGCGCTGCTGCCTGGGCTCCGGTAGCACGGCGGTCCGCTCGCCCCTCGGTAAGTCTCCGCTCATCCGCTTCCTATTTCCAAAGCTTTGAGAGCAGCTTTCAGGATCCAGAGCTTTTGTTTCTCTTAAATTTGGTTTTGATCGCTGTCGTGGCTGCACGGGGATAACGGGTATTTCGAGACAGCCAGCGCCTTACACATCGCGTTAACCTGTTACTTCGCTTCTAGACATTGTCTGGAGAATCGCTTCTCCTTTACGATCGTTTTCTTTTTCATCTTAAAAAAGCGAAATACCCGTTTAACATTGAAATAATCGATGCGTTGCGTTTACACGGGGACGTAAATCCGCCCAACAATGGCAACGAACCGTTAGCTACAGACGTGAAACCAGCAGCTAACAAAGAAAGCGCCCGTTCGTTACCGCGACCTTCATTTTCTTTACAAGGGGAATAAAATAAATCGCAGGTAGCTTCGGCGACAAAAGGACGAGCGGGCACTGACCCGGCCATTCTCTGCCGACACCCGAGTGCCGGTGGGAGGAGGAAGGAGCACATCTGGTGGGATCGGAGCCGGTCTGCTTCCCCCGGCCGCCTCGCACCATCAGCACCGGCAGCTTTCATGGCAAAGCGGGCCGTGCTGGAGCGTGCCTTGCCCCTGATTTGCCGAAACGTGTGTGTGCCAACACATACGTGCATGACGCGTGTCGTTGGGCTTGGGCAAAAATGCACCTTTGTTGTGGCGGGGGTTTAGCGGTAGGACGCTCAGCCTGGCGTGTGTTTCGGGGATTGGCTGATAAGGCACGGCAATGGGCTCCGGTTGGGATTGTAGGTCATCATCGGGGCCGGGGCATCATTTCGAAGCCCGCTCCGCACATTGGCTTCCCTTTGACGCGAGCCACCTCACCGCCCTGCTCAGCGGCCACCGATACCATTGCGATAGACTTCACGGTCTGCTAAACCCGTCATTCCGGCGCAGGGGTAGCGCCTCGGCATCCAGCGAGGGGACGCGGCTGCTCCTCAGCCTCTCGAGGCATCTGCCCGGCGTGACGCTCAGCGCGTCGGCCCCGGAGCGGCCGCCTCCGCGCCCGGCAGCGGAGGTGCCCACTCGGCCCGGGAGCCCGACCTGTCCTGGGACCCGCTCTGCTCACCGGGGGCCGCCGCCTCCCACCCGCCGGCATCCACGCCCCCCCGCGCGGTCCTCCAGAAGAGCGGGCTACTAAACGCGCCTTCTATCCCTTCCTTCCTTCCTTCCAGTAAATTCCTCGCTGCCCACTCGCCCTCGGAGGAATATCGAAGGAAAGGCGAACTCCGAGCGCTGGGGCTCTTCTGAAGGGATGGCTTCCTCCGCTCCCTCGTCCTCCAACGACGCTCCGGACCCCGCCCCGACCAATTTACGACCCACAAGTAGGTTTTATTATTTTCCTCGTTTACAGCGTTTCGGAGGCTCTCTCCGCTCGGGCTCGGGAAGCCCCGTTTCCAAACGAAACGATCGATCGGTGCCGCCCGTTCCGCGCCGCCAGACAAGGTGCGCAAAGTGCTCACACAAAGGAACCGCCTCCCGGAGGCAGCGGGGTCCGTGCGGCGGGGAGAGCCCCCCGCAGCCCTTCTCTGACCGCCTTGCGGCAACGTCTGACGGATGTGGGCGCTGAGCTGAACCGCGGGCGGCCGAAAAATGGGGATGTTGTCGGGGCGGGGAGAAAACGAATCTGTGAAGGGGCGAAGTTACAGCGGTGGCTCAAAGCGGGTCCTTCCCCCCCCCGCGCGTTTTATAAATGCTAATGCTAGCGCTTCCTTTCAACCCGCGCTGAAGCCTATAATCAAGCGAAATTGGGATGCTAATTGCAGCTTTTCAAAGCCTTGTATTCCTAATTGCTCTGAATTCGCCTTGAGTTATTGAGGTGCGAGTGCGAAGCGGAGGCTGCTGCAGGTGGATGTGAGATCAGCTGACGGCCCTGCCGGCTGCCAAAATGCTGAAACAAACGAACGGCTCGGTGCTATAAAGCGCCACAGACAAAGAGCGGGCGGCAGGAAGAAACGAAAGGTTGAGAGGCACAGCAGAGAGGGAACCGCTTTTACCCTGGAAGGGCTGTCGGGGCGATGAGCCATGGCTGTCATTGTCCCGCGGTCGGGGGGAGGGGACGAGCGTCGAGGCTGCCTCCACCGGGGTGAAGGGCTGCGCGGAGGGACAGCGCAAGAACCGCGCCGCCCGGCCCGGCCCCGTCGGGAGGGTTCCTCTGCCGGGCCCGGCAGCGCTCCCCGCTGCTCACCTCTCCCCGAGCCCGGCCCCGGCCCGCTCTCTTCCCTCCCGCGGGGGTCCGCCATGTCTGCGGCCGTCCCACCGCCCGTGGAGGCGATGCGGGATCGAGCGTAGAGCGGCGGGTCCGCGCCCCTCTGCCTCGCCCCAGCCACAGTCTCACGGCTCCGCCGCCGGCGTGGAGGGGGCGGTCTCCGCGGCTCGGCTGTGTACGGGCCGATGCGGGCGCTCCTTCCACCTCAGTCCGGGCCCGTGACGGGAGCCCCGCCGCCCCCCTCTCCCTGTCTCGGCGGGGCACGGCCGGGGCGCGTTTCGTATTGCCGGGGAAGAATTCGTTCCCGTCGGGGCGGCCGCGCTGCACCACGCAAGAGCCGGCCTCGCCGCTCGGCGGCGTTTCCTGGGGCTCTTAGGGCCGTGCAGCCGATGGGTCCGGCCCGGCTGAACCGCCGCGGGCGACGGGCGTCGGGCACGGCCGGGACGGAGCGTCCCTGGTGCGGCTACCGGCGGCCCGACAGAGCGGCCCCCGCCCAGCCAGCCACGTCCTTTCATCGAGTCGAATACTATTATTCACCCAATTAATTCCTGAACTCGTCTGTGACCCCATTTCACGCCACTTTATTTTAAGCTGCCTCTTCCCTGGAGCCCCGCCAGTGCATTATGGGATGCTCCGGCCCCAGGTGCCGTTCTCGCTTCCCGGCGCTGTCGCCGGGGGGACGAGGAGTCCCGGCTACCCGCCGAAAGGGGGGGGGGGGGGGGGGTCGGGGAGGGAACGAGATGGGGAAACGCAGGGCCCGGCCGGGGTCCCACTGGGGTCCCGCCGTGCCAAGGAACGCCTCTGCCCTCTCTTGCAGCCTACGACTCGTGGTGCGGCGTGGCGCACGGATGCACCAGGAAGATCGGCCTGAAGATATGCGGTAAGTCCGCCCGCGGGACGCCCCACCCCGAGCTCCGGCACGCCTCCGACCGCGCTCCGCTGGGGCACGCACCCCTCCGCCCCGGCACCGGGCGCACCGACCTCGGGCTCCCCCTGGCGGGCTCACGGCAGCTCCGCACCGCGCCCCGGGCGCGCTCCCGGGTGCCCGGGAGCGGGTGGGACGGCCGCTGCCCCTTCGCCCCTCCTGTGGCCTCCGGGGTGCGGGGAGCGGGGAGCGAGCGGGGCTCGGCCGCCTCTCCGTCTGAAATTGTTCAGCCTTATCGGAGTAGAAAATACGGATCTCCCGGGGAAGAAAGATTAACGAGAGCCTTATTAAAGGGCAATCCGTCAGCGTGCTGCGCTGGTAAGATAGCGCTGGCAGCCAGTCAGCGCGCAGGCACATGGAACGCAGAAAGGGAAACAAATGCACAATCAGATCGCGATGTTAGAGCAGGAGATTCATTTGCAGATAACGAGCTGTCGTCCCGCTCCGGATTTCTCGGCGGTGCTTTCGCTTTCGGAGACAAACAGGCTGATCTTCATTTCTGATGGCAGGAATCGTTCCGCTGAGCCCGTGCCCTGTGAATACGGACAGGATTTCCCGTTCCCCTGCTGCCTCTGTGTTGGTTGGCGGGGGGGAGAAGCGGTCTTTTTGTCCAAGCAGTGACATACTTGAGCCCCTTGCCCTCCCCGCGCGAGCCGAAGCTCACTCGCTACACGTTCTGTTACGTGCAAGTTTGGACCGAAAAAGGACGAGGGCGCAAGTGCGTGACCCGGGACATATTAGCGATCCCATCGGCACCCGCAGGCACATTACCGACAGCCGCTTGGCTCTATAAATAGCCCCGGGCCGGGTGTAATGGAGCGTTCCCCTTCGCTGCTGCGGCGATGGGCTTCTCATCATCGTTTTAATTTAGCCTGGCGAGCAGCACTGATGCGGTAACGCCCCGCTGGGCCCGCTGCGCGCCGCCGGAGAGGGGTTATGGGGGGACAGCGCAGCTCCCTCTGTGTGGGTGCAGGTTCACACACAGTGGGAATGACACGCCCCAGCACCGCTTCGGGTCGGAGAACGGCAGGAGCGCGCAGTGCCGGCTTTGTGAAGGGAAATCAAAGCCAGCACGGATGCTGTGGTGTTTGTTACGTTTTGTTTTTCTTTGTTTGTTTCCCTTTTCTGGCTTTTTTTTTCCCCCCTTCTGTTTGGCGCGACAAATACCCCGTGCCCGTGGTGGTTCGGAATAGCGGGGTTCGATCGCAACGCCTCTTTGTGCTCGGCTGGAGCCCTCAGCCCGGGATGTGCAGCTCCGCGGAGCGGACGGCAATGCTGCCTTCGGGAAATACATGGAGCACAGCGCTGAGGCTGCCAACCCCTGCTCGCACGTGCTAAACAAGGCAACGTCAGACTGTTACAGCCACTGTCTCCTCGTCCGTGCCTTTCGCAAGACGCTGTTCCGACACTACATGCTGTGCCGTCACCGAGCTGTGGCAAAGCAGCGCCTCGGCTTCGTTCCTCTGTGTGTCACGTAGAAATCGATTCGCTTTGAATGCGAACTTGAAATAAGGGCTCAGCTCACAGGGAGCGCAGGTTCTGAACAAAGGGCGGCGCGTGTATTGGTGCCTGACATTCCCGGTAATTACATACCCGAGATTTATGTGCCGTTTCCCCTCTAACAACGGGCCGGTGTCAGGATGAGCCCCTTCCTGCCTGAAAGTCACCTCCTGAAGAGAGCCACTGTAAAAACAACAACAACAAAACATTTAAAGAGGTTTCAGAGACTGTCACGGCCTGTGAAGTGCGGACAGCTTTCCCTCTGCGCCCGGAGCCGCGTGCTCGGCTCCTGCAATTAGCAACGCTGCCGGGGCCGATTCTGCAACCGTTTGCTTGGGATCGGCGGAAACACCCGGCGTAAGAAAACCGCTGCGTCGGCAGCTGCTCGGTGCCGGCTGATGGCCGCGAGCAGCGCACGCCGGGAGCTCGGCTCGTGCCCGGAGCGCGCGGGATTCACGCTGTCTGTGGAGTGCCGGGGCGCGAGTGGGGACTCGCGGGGCGGTCCCTGCCTCAGAGGGCTCCCACGCCGCCTCCTGCCGAGCCCCGGTGTGGGGTCACGCAGACCCGCGGTCGCTCCGGGCCCGAGGGGCTCCCTCGCAGCCCGCCCTCTACTTGCACAGGTTCGGCCTCTTCATGCGCGTCGAAGGGAACGCCTGTCAGAGGGGCACGATGCACCCCTGCTGGGAAGCGCTGCGCTCGTCGTCCCTACCGGAAAGGTGACCCTGGCAGCGGGCCGTCCTCTGCTCCTCTCTGGATCTCTGTGTGGTTTTCTTTCCACGCGGGACAGTGGCGCGACCCGGTCGGGCATAGAAGGAACCCACGAGCCAAGGCTGCCGCACTTCCTTGCGGCCCGGGCAGCACCAGCAGTGTGAACATCCTCGGCCAGAGCCTTCAGCAACGCCCCGAGCCCAGCGCAGCCCAGCGGCATCGCCCCGCACGGAGCCGGGAAGAATGACGGGTGGGAAAGTACAGCGAAGCGAGGCCGCGGCTCTGGGGAAAGATGGGCGCTCCGGAATTCAGGCTGAACTGCACCTGCTTCGGTGTTAGCCGTCCGCCTAACGAGCGGGAGCCCCTGACTCACTGCAAGGACCGCTAGCGGCGGCACCAAAACAACTACGTACAAACAGAGCCCGTCGGTCCCGAGCTGTGACCCGAGGAGCCCGGGGCACGCGGCCGGCAGCGGAGAGCGCAGGGGAGAAGCGGCGTCGGGGGCCGTGGGGGGTCGAAGTCCCAGCGATGGCTTTCCTCGTCCCGAAGTGTTCCTTTCTGACGATCAGCCCCGAGCACGGGGGACTCGGGCTCAGCTGTTCCTCATTCAGAACAAAACTGCAGAGAACGCGATGGCCGACCCGAGCACTGCGGTTCAGCCTGGCACTGCTGCCGCCTGCCCCATGCACCCCGCAGCGCCGGGAGGTCTGAATCCACTGCCTTCGTGGGCAACGGAAAGGGCAGCGCCACGGGTGTTTTATCAGGCGTCATCTAATTCAGTGAGACAAACCCTGAAAAGAGGTTGTTGGCCGTACCCTGGTATCGCGGGGAGCCGAGGTCCTAAGCGCCGGTGGGAGCGGAGCCCCAGGGGGGGACGAGGGCAGTGGCAGAGCCTTTGGGGCTCGTTCTGCTGCGGCCACCTTTCCCTCTGTGAGCGGGGAGGTGGGCTCGGTGGGTGCTGCCGCTGCCCTTAAGGCACCGAGGAGGACGCTGCAGAACGGCCGCCCGCTCCCGTGCCTTTTGTGCGTGTGAGCACCACGAGGAGAAGCAAAGTGGCCCTGATTTTCATCATACATCATTGCCCCTGTCTGTTAGGTCCATAAACTTCGCCTGCAGGCTGAAATAGCATTGACTCATCCTGAACTCTCTTCCAGTGTCTGGTTACTGAAGTGGAATCTGTCTGATCGACTTAATAAGAATGTACCACTGCACTAAGTGACAAAAATTTGTTTTTTGCATGGCTGGGTTTTTGCAGTTGATGGCATTTTGAGCTCTCCTCCTGGAGGCAAATAAGCCCCATAAATACTCTTATTCCTGACCTCATTAGTCAGATCCAGAGCAAACACCGCTTTGAAATGTTATCTAGAGAGCTGCTGTAGATATTTCGAAACATGTTGGGAAGCGAGAAAACCCTGACCTGTGCACCTTGCAATAACGATGTAGGGTTCCTGCAGAGGACCAACAGCCTGGAAGACAAAGGCCGGATCGTGGGCTCCCTGAAGGAGCGGCAGTCCTCCAAGAACCTGCTGGCGTGCGAGAACAGCGAGCGGGAAGCCCGGTTCCGCCGCACCGAGACAGACTTCTCCAACCTGTATGCCCGAGGTAAGCGCTCCTGCAGCTCCAGGCTCCCTTGTCAGCCTCAGCCCGGGCTGCTGCTCTCTGGGGGGCTTTGGGGGAAGCCGCGCGTGTGTGTTCGCTGAGCCGCGCTGGCGGTGCTTAAAAGTTTTTTGAAATGCAATTTGCTGTACTTTGGGCTGATCGTCTTCAGCTCGGCTCCAGCTGTTCCTCCGGGGTCGTTTCAGAGCCAGCTACCAGGAGGAGCGCAATTTCGTATTTAATTAATTTCCTCTTCAGTAGATCAGCAATAAACGGCCTGTGGCTGCTAGTATGGGACCGGAGATGGGGAGGGTGGGGAAGAGGTTGTTGTTGTTGGGGTTTGGGTGCTTTTGGCATCTGGGAGGCGAGCACTCGGTAGCGGTGCGCTGCTGCTCGTTCCCGTGGACCCTTCCCCAGCGGGGCCCCAGCAGCCCCAGGTAGCCATAGACTCCGCCGTGCCTCCCTCCCCTCCGGCAGCTCTGAGCCGGGGGCTCTTCGCCTCCTCCTCTCTCTCCCTAAGCGGGAGCTGACAGCCGCTTTGCCCGCAGATTTGCTGCCCGCTAAGAATGGCGAGGAGCAGACTATGCAGTTCCTGCTGGAGGTCGTGGACATACTCCTCAACTACGTGAGGAAGACGTTTGACAGATCCACCAAAGTGCTGGACTTCCACCACCCGCACCAGCTGCTGGAGGGCATGGAGGGCTTCAACCTGGAGCTGTCGGACAACCCCGAGTCCCTGGAGCAGATTCTGGTGGACTGCCGGGACACGCTCAAGTACGGGGTGCGGACAGGTGGGTTCCCGCACCGTACCGGCTCGGGTCCCGCCCACGGCCGGGCGCTCTGAGGCTGCTCTCCGTCCCGCGGGACGCTCCAATGGGGCCGCCCCGGGCAATGGAAGTGGCCCTGCCGGGCCCGTGCTGTCCCCGGTGCAGGGCACGACGTTGTTAGCAGAGCCCAGAAACAGGTTTTTAAGACGTAATCTCCTTCACTTGATGAAATGCGAAGTGTCTGTACCTCTGGGGAGCAATATCATTAGGTAAATGAGAGCATAAATGACACCGAATTTGCAGTTTTTCTTCTTTATGTTCATCAGACGTTTAATGCAAAAGAGAATAAAATCCCAGGAAACGTCAATACGGGAACCCCGCGGAGTTCAGCCCGTTCCCGGGAGCCGCCTATCCGTGTCCTGACGCGGTGCCGTGTGCTGGCACTGTGCTGGCACTGCTCTGAGCACGGAGCCCCCCTGCCGTCAGCGCCCCGCTGGTACGGCGGTGCCGTTCCCCTCCCGGAGCCGCGGCCCGGGCACGGCTCCCTCGGAGGGCGGCGGGGATGTGGCGGGGTGGCTCCTGGCATAGCGCCCCGAATCGCCCGTCGTGGCGACAGCGAGCGGTGCCGGTGAGCGCCGAGGGGGCTCTCGTAATAGAAACGTCCGTTAACGCGATGCTAACGCTCTTAGATTTCTGCAGTTGTTTTAGGAAGCGCCGTCGGCGGCGTCGCGAGTGCTGCGATTTGTGGCGGATGGAATAAACTCGGCGCTGCGGAGGTGACGGAGCCGCTCTAAGCCGCTGTCGTTCCCTTGCAGGTCACCCGCGCTTCTTCAATCAGCTGTCCACGGGGCTGGACATGATCGGCCTGGCGGGGGAGTGGCTGACATCCACCGCTAACACCAACATGTAAGCTGCCGAGCTAGGGCTGTGCTTAGCGGGCCGTCTCCTGTCGCGATAGGCGTGTATCGCTACTGACGTGCGCTTCGGTGCTAATTGCTTCGTCTCCGTTAGAAGTGTCTCCCCTGACTGTAATACAGAGCAAACAGTTATATAAACCATAACCGTTTCACTGTCCTGATAAACCCAAATAGCCCAGTGCACGCGGTAAGAAAAATATGCCAATTCTAATATAAAAATAATAATCTGATCCTAATTGGGCAACATAAAATAATTCTCATCTCTCAGAGCAGTCTTACCGATCTTTTCCAGATATATTGTTTAATCATTTGTCTCTAGACTGGGTAATTCCACATCAGTACCAGTGGAACACCAACTATGTAGAACAATTGCTTGTCCTCCTGTTGGCTTCAGAGGTATCAGAGTTGGGCCACCACCTGTCCCTGTGCTGCTTCTGGGTGGCCTCGAAAGGGTTAAAATGCATCACTGAAAGTTAATGTGGAAAGAACTGCCCGGACCAAGGCTTGTTAAAGCAGTACTTGAATAAATAAAGCACTAAAAAGTAAGTCACATCTATAATCTGCCAGTGAGAAAACTACGTAATTTTTAGTTACCTCGAACTTATTGAGAGCTTAATTAAAGAAATTAATGAAAATTAATCAATTTAATGAATTAATGAAAGTAAGTGCAAGGTATTGTGCTGACTTTTTGCACTAAGGAGCGTAAGCCAAGAAGAAACCTCCCTGGCAGTTTTTGTGCATTGATTTCTACACACTCCAAAATGTGCCTTCCCCTTTAGCCCTTTGTTGGAGCTCTTTGTTGGGTGTGTTTTGACTGTAAAGCTGCCTCTAGTCCAGGTACCTTGCTGCTTATTGGCAGAATGCAAGACATGTAGCTGCAGATCTGAACAAGAGCTTTTTCCTCAGGTCCATCCACAAGCAGGTGCTCCGTTAAGTGCAGCTGGTTATTAGCAGCTCTATGTAGATTGCAAGCTGTGCCTGTTCTGTGGCATCAGCCCTAAGGAAAACAGTATCAGGTGCTCCAGCCAAAGCCAACCTGCCCTTTACAATTATCATCTTTTCAACTAGTGTTGTTGCAATATATATAATGTATTATAAAGGACTCGGGTGTAAAAGCCGTTCGGGAAAACAAAACAAACAGCAGCAATGTACATTTTCATAGTAAAGCAAGGATTGCAAGGTGCTTTTTTCTCAGAGCCTTAAGTAAAAGCTAAAACGTTTCTGATTGCATTTCTGAAAGAAACTGTTGCTTAAATAGTGTTCCTCTGTGACAAAAACGAGCTTCAGAGCACCATTTTGCGGGCCTCGCTCCCTTCGACTGACTGAGTTATCCTGGCTTAGCTCTCCTTTTGTAAGAAACAAAATTGCATAAGTATGACACGGGAAATGAGAATTCAGCTCTGTGGCAGACTGTGATGACCCTAGGAAATGTTGCCATCATTATTAAGAACGTCACATTTATTCAGTTCCGAAAAGTAACTGTCTTATGAGGTTGCTTTTGTCTTTCTTATTTTGATTTTAAGAACACGTTGTTGAATAGCTGGTTCTGTAAAGCTAACTTCTGATCCATTTACACTTTAAACACAAACATATCCTGCAAATAATTTTCTGCGAGCATCTGCATCTATTTATTTGCATGAGGTTTACCAAATGGAAAATGGTATATTGCTCTTTTTTTCAGCCAACCAAGGTCAACATGACGGGCCTTAGGGTAAGGCAGTAATTGCAAGTATGGTTGAAGCAAGGTGTTTGTAAAATACGAGTTCAGAGTGCTGACAGGGTTATTAACAGTGGCTAGAGTGGCTCCTTGAGCTCTGGGGAGCGTACCACTTGTTTTGAGCAGCGTTCCAGCACAGAAGAGCAGGTTCTGACCTTTATCTAGGAGCGGCTTTCGCCTTTCAGTTACACAACCGTGTAATGCAACAGTAACGCTGGGTTGCAGTAGGGAATGTCCTCCATTTGCCATCTTTCTTTTCCACCTACAAAGAGTACTTAAAATATTAGCGTGCAGTTAGAGGAATACATTTTCTATTTTTTCTTGACGGAATTTTGAGTAACAGAAACATCTGCATTCTCTTAAAAAAAATATTATGTTGTCACTAGGAAATGTTCCTTAAATGTCACTGTGAAGACAATAGATGAAATTAAATGTAATAAGTAAGTAATCGGCTTGGAAATCACGTACCAATGCGTTATTTGTAGCTCAACTACCAAGCATAGGACTTTGCTGTAATCCTCAGGAGCTGCCGTTATTCAGTCAGCTCTGTCTGGGGATCCGTCATGTGGGGGCTGGAGGGCAACAGTATGATCTGGAAGTTCCCTTTATGCCCCTGGTAGCTAAGATGAGAGAATTATATTGATGGTACTATTCATCAATGCTTATGAAAATGTAGCATATAAAAAATGATATACAGTGCTTTGTATTTGTCCTGATAAAAATGCACCTGCCTTTAGGTGAGTGAAGAATTAAGTCAGCACTGGCTACTCCTAACATAAACCCATTCATTTCTTTTGTTAGTGAAGGCCTAAGGCTCGTGACTATTGTTCATTTATAGAAATACCTGTAACTGTATAACAAAGATGAAATCAGTATGTTCAGTCAGAAGTTTGGTTCTGAAACACGTTTTCTGAGATTTACAGAAATTTTCAAAATCATTCAAGTTTAAAACAGACAATGATTTGGACTGACCTTGGGCAAGACATGACTTTTGAAATCATAGCCATCCTCTAACATAACTACACTGCCCTTATTTCTTACTACCATCCACTGTGGTTTTTTAATTTCTTTGTCAGACTTCAGGGACTCAGAAAATAATTACACAATAAAATCAATAGACACTATTTTATTTGGGTTTTCGTACCTTTTCAGTTTCCCACATGATATCTTAGTATTTTATAAACAAAGATCTTGCTTAATATTGTGCACTTCTTGTGCAAATGCTGAAGTGTTTCGGGAAGTACATAGGGTGAACGTGCCAGGTTTCTAGATAAAATTCAAAATGCATTTAAACTGATGGAGAAAATCACGTTGACTTCAGTTTGTCTCATATATAGGCTACACTGTACACTGCTGAGCTCCTGTTGGCTTCAGCTGGGCATTCTGCCTAAATAAAGGTTGGAATGTGTCTGAGATTTGCAATGTTTGAAAAAACACAGAACAAAATGAACTGTGGTGTTTTTTATACTGAGAAGGTTACAGACATCAACTGGTTTGTTAACATTATGTCTCTGTAGTCACTGGTAACACCCAAATTCCAGATTGGGATTCCTCTGCCTGTCTCTGACAGTTCTGATCATGATAAAAGCAAAAGGAATCATATTTTTGCTTCTCAAAATAGCAGTGACAGCTGTCAACAAAGATATGAACTTTAATATTTTAAACTAAACAGTGCAGACATAAGTGAAATACAAGCTTTCAGGAATAGCTTGTGCCCCTAGGGTCTGCCGTAATAATTCTCAGTGTCATTTTAGTATTAAAGAAACAACATGTAAATTGTGGTGAAATTATTTACGTTGAAAACAGAAATGATCATGCAGTTCCAAAGTGTCAGGGTGTCACCCTCCTAAAGATTCTGTTAAAAATCACAGCTGGAATGCTTAGTTTCTTTCTGCTCCTGCATTCTTTCCCTCCCCTTCCCCCCTTCCCACATTTACATAAATATTTTTAACCTTTATTGCTTTTTTTTTTTTTTATCTTGGCATACCCAACACTCAGCTTATTTACAGCAGTAGCATTTTATCCGTGTAGCTTCTTCCCCAGAAATGGTTGTATGGCTGTCACTTTCCATCCGCAGATCTGTCGGTGACATCATGGCACACCAGGCTATGCACTGCTTTTTGCCTTCATTAAATGGATACAACCGTTGACTGCTGTCTTGTATTTGTAATTGGTAATTAGAAAATCATCATTTATAATTACTCTTGACAGTTATTGATCACATGGTATTGTAGAAATAAGTTGTCCTTGGAGATCATCAACAGAATAAATCCACATAATTAATTGTATTTAGACTTCAGAGCCCTAGCTCAATAGTTCTAATTATGGCTGTGGTTAGCACATTGAAGTTCACTGTTTTAATAAAGAATTGTCACTTTGGGAGACAAATGTGCAGCAACATAGCAGTCAGAAGCTCTGTGATGGTGAATATTGGGTCTCATGCTGGTTGTAATAGAAAAGTTATTGATACTGCAGGTCTTTATTGACCAATATTTCACATATTGTGTTCTGAGGATATTTGCTTGCGTAACGTTTGCGATATCAGATCCTTGAGTTACAGGAAAACTTTTAGGAATCTGAAGCAATTGATTATGCTTTTTGAATCTGTATTTAATTTTGTTTGTTTTGTTTGCTTTACCCACACAGGTTTACGTATGAAATTGCCCCTGTTTTTGTCCTCATGGAACAAATAACACTTCGAAAGATGAGAGAGATTATTGGATGGTCGAATAAAGATGGCGATGGAATATTCTCACCTGGTGGGTTTTTCTCTTGTGCTTGTAGGTTTGACTAAAAGTTAAAATAACCATAAGATCAGTCTGAACATCCACTTTCTGTGTGAAATGTCTGCAAGACCAAACAACATGTCAGAGATTCAGAAGTAGGAGTTTCCCACCTGAAGTATGTGCATTGTTCAGGCATCCCACAAATAAGGAAAAAAGAGATTTTTATTTTCGAGTATGTCTGTGTATCATGGCTACATAGAACACTGGCTAACATCTGTAAAGCTTGATAACAAATTCTGGAACATGGTTAGGCATTTAAACACCCTTTGTTGTGCCTTATTTCTCGAGGTGCTGACCTCCAGAACCATGTCCTGCTATTGAGAAAGAGACTACACGTAACTTTCAGAAAATCAGCTGGATTCCCAAAGTATGGTTCTGAAGTACAGGCCATAGTTGCCTTCCTGTGAAGGTGGTATAAAAGCAATCAGCAGTTGTAGATAAGAATGGGAAAACATGCGGAAGGCCTGGGTCCATGTCTGAACAACAGGTGCCCAACAGTACTCCAGGTTTCTGGGTTTGTTGGTATGGGGAAGACCATCCTGTTTCAGAGGATGAAGGACCAATTCTGCCTCCTCTTGGAACAGCCTGCATAAAATCCAGGAAAGCACTCTGGCTTGATTTCTAGTCCCATATGCGAGAAAATTTTTGCCCAGTGTTCTGGTTGATGAAGAAATAGAAGTGGAATAAATACTCCTAAGCTCTATAGATGAGATTCTTCTTACTAAATCTTGACATCTGCATTGTACAGCTAGGCTAGCTGCACTGGGCTTTTTGTAGAATAAAAGAAAGAGAAAAAGATGTTTTTTTTTCTCAACTCACATTCCTCAGAAGTATCAAAATGTACTAGCTGGATCAGCCTGCAAAGTGCCTCTTTAAACTCGCTATGAAGGTAGCTTAGGATTACTACCATAGCTGGAGAAATTTACCTTTTAGGCATCTGGTTCTGTATTTACAGATGAGATGGGATAAATCTATACTGTATATGACTTTAGCCTCGAGAGAATTTGATAACTTCCCATTTTTCTTACTAACAAGAAGCTGTCCTGCAAAAACCAGCACAATGAAAACTGATTATTTTAGGAAAGTGTTACAAAATATTAGCAATTGAAAGAGATGATAGGTTAGGCTGTTGGTATAACTTTCTGGAGCATCTGTTCTTGTGCTACTTAGACAGACGCCATGATTTTCAGAGATTTACTTTTCATTGTTCGCCGCCACTTCCCCTGATAATGCCAATGAGGCCTGTGTGTCTTTGGTATAATATTCATTTTTTCTTATTACTATTTTAGTATTCATTTATTCATTCACAGGAGGAGCCATCTCCAACATGTACAGCATAATGGCCGCACGCTACAAATATTTCCCCGAAGTCAAAACCAAAGGCATGGCTGCAGTCCCTAAACTGGTTCTCTTTACCTCAGAACATGTGAGCTTAACACACTGCTAATTGTTAATTTATTGATGTACATTGTGAAGACATTTCGTTACTAAATGACTCCTCCATATGCATATGCTTTCCTGCAGAGTCACTACTCAATAAAGAAAGCTGGAGCTGCACTTGGATTTGGAACAGACAATGTAATTTTGATAAAGTGCAACGAAAGGTAGGATGAATGCTAATGTTTTGATGTATTAAATGTGTTCATCTGTTAAATTTGTTTTAGTATACTTAAGGGCTGGTTCAATACAGTGTGTCGAGTTGCTAATCGCCTGTTGAGAAAATGCTATTAAATTATTTCAACTGTAGCTAGTATTTCTGTACTCAATCTTCAATTTTCTTTGTCTTTGTTTCTATAATAATTACAGAGGCAAAATAATACCAGCTGATTTAGAAGCAAAAATTTTGGAAGCAAAACAGAAGGTTTGTGTTTGTTGTTTTTCTTAAATAGTGCTTAAATGTTTGGCTTAATAAAATGTGTTACCTCTTCCTTGGAAGGCTGAGGGTTAGCATTAAACAAAAGCATTATAACAATATAAATCTCATAATGGTATTTTTCAACTGTTTAATTATATATTTCTGTATTGTTTAGGGAATTATCTTGCAGTGGTTTCTATTTACTGCTTAAAGAATGTTTGTTTTTTTTCTTCTTTATATATTGTCTCACATCTGTATTTTATGACTGTTTAAAATAACTTTCTCTTTGGAAATACATGGAAAAATGCTAAAACGTGAAATTAAAACTACTTCTGCTGAACTTTAATGTTTGGTCAAACCATCAAAAATTCTGTTGAATGATAATCCTAAAAATCCCCTGGCTTTCAAGTGTGAGAGTGCAGGGTCAGTAACTGTAGCCAGTAAGCTTGATTTTGAGGCATTTATTGTTCTTCCTCGCAACGAAAAATCTAACCATTTTATATAAAACCACCAAAGTTACAGCTACCATCATTGTTCATGATTTCTTGTCTTCTTTATACTTGCAAACTCCATAGAGTTGCAGTTCACATTTATTTCATCTAATTCAAAATTGTGATTTTCACTTTTTGGTTTTCCCGAAAGAGGCTGAATTCTGTAAATAGTACTATTATTTGCATTGTAGGGATACGTTCCTCTCTTTGTAAACGCAACTGCGGGCACAACAGTTTATGGAGCCTTTGATCCAATACAGGAGATTGCAGATATATGTGAAAAATACAACCTTTGGCTTCATGTAGATGTAAGTAACTGACTGACATGCTATTAGTCAGGCAACAGAGGATTTTGGTTTACGTGTTTTGTCCTGAATCAAAATATGTATTAGATCCTGAGTAAGTTAAGATATGTTAGACTTTTCAGAATGACAAATCTTCTCTTTTATTCCTATCTCTTCCAGGCTGCCTGGGGAGGTGGGCTCTTGATGTCCCGAAAGCATCGTCATAAACTGAATGGAATAGAAAGGTACTACACACTTTGTTAGTACTCCTGTTATTTAAGTACCTTAATGAGGTACACGGCACTTCACAAATTCATGAAAAGATGGATTTTCTGGAATAAAGAATTGAAATACTAAATTAACCAGAAGTATGACAAACAATTCTGTGCAAGACAACAGGGAGGTGTATCTATACATCAGTGAAAGCCAAGTTTTCAGCAGATTCAAAGGAAGGCAAGGATATTGCTCAGCAAAAAATGGAGAGGAGAGTGTTCTAGGCATAGTTTTTAAGGGATCATAAAGGCAAATGGTGGTAGGCTTGAGTGTGAATGGGTGAAGATGGATTTAAGAAAATAACAATGTATGAGTGAGAGCATGACCTTCCCTCCAGCCCTTTCAATTCAAACTTAGTAGGCGTCCCACGTGCAGTCTTTGGCACTGATGCTCCCACATCCAGTGATGACAAGGCTATGGTCTGAAGAAGATACTGTGTATATAACACCACAGGTGTATTTGTCTCCAGATTTCTCCTGAAACTGTTCTGTCATAAAATGCTGCTCATCTTAAGAAAAGTCAGAACTACAATGAAAAACCAGAATCATGAGATCTTTCCCATCACTACAAGTATCAGCTTCCAGGGAGGTAATAAGAAGATCTGAAACAAGATCTACCCACATATTCTTTAATATGCACCAAATTCCTTCCTTGAGACTGTGCCAAATGTGGGAGATGTCTAAAGGCACAAAGTGAGAGCAGTGAGTGAAGTTCTTCATTAAATAGACTTTCCCAGTGGTGGGCATCTTGTACTGTAAGAAAGAATGATGTATGGCAGGACTGGTAGAAAGAACATATGGACAATTCTGGCACAATATAGCATGTTATAGCAGGAGAACTCTGAATCAGCAGAGCAGCGTGCCCAATCTAACATGTCTTAATATGAAATTAGTATTGCAAAAACAATTTATTTTACCTACATAAGTTTAATTGGCACACCTACTTAACCTGCTGGTCCACTGCTTAAGGAGGCTCTAGAGGGAGGGTGAGCCCCGCAGATGCAGCCTAAGCCACACTATTCTTTTGGCTGAGATATGCTCCTATCCAGCCTAGCGCAGATGGAGGTTGGAATTGTATCTGGAATCTTTATGGAATATGTGGTCTTCAGATTGGAGTGAAGGGAAGTTGTCATGTTACCCAAAACAGAGGAACTGTGGTTGTGCTTGTTCTCTGAGAGCAGGGTGTAGGAGTGGGGGGAATCTCTTTGAAATTTCTTTCAACAGTGCTTAAAGAAGTTGTGACAGAGGTGGTTCAGGCTGGGTATCAGGAAAAGGTTCTTCACCAAGAGGATGTTCAATCACTGGAACAGCCTCCACAGGGAAATGTGGCACTGAGCTTGCCGGTGTTGAAGAAGCATCTAGAGAAAGCTTTTAGATATATAGTCTGTTTTGTTTGTGTAGTCCTGTGTGGAGTCAGGAGTTGGACTTGATGATCCTTATCCATGCATGAACACATGTATAGTCCGTTAAATATCTTTACGTGGTTTCCTTCTCTGGAACATGCAGTGAATCGAGGGATATTTGGTAATTAAGAACTTGGGGTGAGGAGGTCAGTGGACGTATTATGTTGGTACATTTATTTTAGCGTCATCATTGAACTGTCTATATTGATATATTAAAAATAGAGAATGTCTTATCTTGGCAATTAAATTAGATGATCTTGTGCATCCACTTGCATGTATGCATAAGGAGTCTTAACCTTTACACACAGAATGATAGGATTATAAAGTTTTATAGCCTTTTAACGCTCCATGGGCTGAGCAAGACAGCACAGGAAAGGCCACTTTTGGCTCTAGCTGGAAAAGCATTCATTGTGAATTTTCCTTTACTTATACATTTCCACCAACTGTTTGGAAAATAACTGTACTTTTCCAGTGCTTCAGATTGTTTCCTTAGTTCTTTGTCCCATCACCCAGTCACTTGCACTGTACTGTTTTTGTTAGTTTTGTTAGTACTGTTTTGAAAGTGGGGTTTTGGGGGGACAAAGTTGCTGTTTCAGCTCATCAACGCAGTCTGACATAAATTAGCTGTTATTAATAATAAGATGAACTAATCAGGAGCCTGCTATTCGAAGTCAACACATGAAAAACTCCTTTACTGGAGAGTACAGCTGGGAAAGGAGACACAGATCTGAGACAGTAATAATCTCCATAGTGAAATCAGCTGGTTAAAAACTCGGTATGTACCCAGCTCAAAGCAGATAACTGAGGCAACTCCAGGTTGAATTTCTCTTTTTCAGACTTACCTGGATGTGTGTTTTTATTTATTTATTTATTTTCAGAGCCAATTCAGTCACTTGGAATCCACACAAGATGATGGGAGTATTGTTGCAGTGTTCTGCCATTCTGGTCCGGGAGAAGGTCTGCTTTATATTTAGTAATTAAACAGTTAAAAAAATTGTAACTGTCAAATCCTACTTTTCAAAAGAATAGTGCATAATCATTTGGGTTTATACTGTGCTTAGGAAATTGGTATTCTTGTATGTTTATTTTTTTATTTTTCTTTTGTCAAAGTTGTAAGCAGTATGGGTCAGATCCTCAGCTGTTGGATCTTTGCATATTCTAACTGCACTACAGCTGTGCTTGTATACTTCATCTGAGCACCTGCCTCTTTGTTCCCCAGGTATATGGAACGTACAGCTGTGATCTCAGTGATTGCTCACAGTCTAAACTGCTTAAAATAAAAAGTCTTTTTTTTTTTTAATCTTGCACAGTATTTTAAAAGTTTCTGAGTAACATACAGGAGTTTTCTCCTTTGTGTTTTCTGTGTAGACCCTTATCCGTAATTCATAAGTTTCTATGGTTTGTAGACCATCACTTCAAAAGCAGTGATTGTGATGCACCCCTTCTCCTTGCTTGCTAAGCAAAACCCATCCAGGTTTGATCATCTGTGATTATGATCATCACTAGTATTAAGTGCCATTAAGCTGGACGAAATGTAAAGTTGGAGACTTTAATTTTTTTTTTTCTGCATTTTCTGTAGCTGTATGCAGCCCTGAGAGGATGCAACTGTAATCTACTGCATAATTTAATACATCAACTATTTAAGTCTTAAAACCACAGCCTTATGGTATGAAATGAACAAAGTTAGTGCTGGAAATTAAGAATCCAAATGCATTTGAGGAAGTTCTAAGGAAAACACCTTGGGTTATGAAATCTTGTCTGTGTCTCAGGTTTACCAAGCAAGGTCCATATTTCATAATTTGTCTGTTTAAAGAACAATTCTGTATATATTTGTTATATATCTTTATGTATTATTAATACATACAGGTCGACATGCACATATGCAATATGTTTCATGCATGTACATGTTTTTCATTACAGGGAATACTTCAAGGCTGCAATCAAATGTGTGCAGGATATCTTTTCCAGCAAGACAAACAGTACGATGTATCCTATGACACTGGAGATAAGGCAATACAGTGTGGTCGACATGTGGACATTTTCAAATTCTGGTTGATGTGGAAGGCAAAGGTAAATCATAAAAGTCCAGTTATTTAATTTTTACATTGAATGCAATGGAAGGCTTTTCTAATACTTGTGCAAACACAACCTCTAAACACACAGGTACGTGGTCAGAAAAGATCCGTTCAGCTAGTAGAACAATGCTAACCATCAATTCATTTGGCTGAAAATGAGAAGTTCTGAGTCACTAGATCAATGTTGATAAGGAATAGTCTTGCAGTATAGTATTGAATAGTGTGCTTTTATTATTTTTAATTTTTCAGTCATTTTCTTTTTCATTTCATTAATTTTTTCATTTCATTCATTCATTTTTAAAAAGTTTTGTTTTTCCTATTTCATTTATTATCAGCACTCCTGTTTTTAAAGGGATTATGGTCTTTCAGAAGATCAGATGCTACAAAGACCAGTAGGTAGGCAAATGACTTTAAGCAGACAGGATTGTATTTGCTGGCTTTTTAAAATGCAAAGTTCTTGCAAACTGTTTAAATGAAACAGATTACTTCCCAAATCTTACTCTTGCAGTTGAATTTCTCTTCCATGTCTGCCGTCTTTCAGCAAGAACTGGGAAAACAAGACTTAACATTCATATTTTTTGAAACTGAAGAAAAGGGAACTAAAGATACTATATTAAAAATATCAAAAGCCTTTCCTGTTATCATAATGAATTCTCTTGGAAACAGAACAGAAACCAATGGTGATTACAGTTTTTGACACATTTAGCTGCTTCTGATTAGACTGATTGACTTTACTTCTAAACTGCTAGAAATAATTCTGCTAGATGTTATATGTCTGAAGCCATTCTAGAGTGAAATCTCTCCAAAAAGATGATTACATCTGAGGAGGAAAAAGTGCTCTGTAATTAACACTTACCTTCTTTTTAAAATAGGGTACAGTGGGATTTGAAAATCAGATCAACAAATGCCTGGAACTGGCAGAATATCTCTATACCAAAATAAAAAACAGAGAAGAATTTGAGATGGTTTTTGAAGGAGAGGTAAGTATTATTTTCTTTGGTAGGAGCCAAATTTACATGGAATGTAAAGCATGAAGATGACTTAATGCCATCTATTTATGCTGAGATTCCAGGTGCCACCACATACTTAACTGCAAATCTGCTGGTTTTGCTATATCTTGTGTTACCAGTGCCATTGTATGAAGTCTTTTGATAGAATAACATAAATACATTACCTCTTCACTCACTATGAAAAGGAAAATGGAGTTGCCCATGTAGGGAGCCTGGAAAGCAGTTCCCTGTAACACTACATAAAGGTAGAAGGCATTTGCCAGAAAGCATTAGCATCCTAAAATGGGACAGTGTACAAGGAATCTAATATGGCAGATGCAAAAAGAGTTCTGCATTTTTTTTTGTTGTTTTGTTTTGTTTTGTTTTGTTTTTGGCTTCCAGACATGGTTGACCTGTATTACTTTATTGATGTATGTGTTTGGTTCTTTTTGCAGCCGGAGCACACAAATGTATGCTTTTGGTATATTCCACCAAGTCTCAGAGGCATGCCAGACTGTGATGAGAGACGAGAAAAGCTGCACAGGGTATGAGGCTTATGTTAAATGCAAATGTGTAGTCTGCTATTTCAACCCAAAGTATTCTTTTTATTAAAAATAATACATCTCTGTGTTGACAAGTTCCAGATACTAGGGCAAACATTCTCCTGTTTCTTGTTAGGGCTTTGATATTTGTTTACCTTTATCTCTAGCTAGAGCTAAAGTCATGTTTTCCCTGTGGAACAAAATACAGAATACAATCAGGCTTTATTTATTTGTTTCCTTTTCCTTCTGTGGTCCCAGAAGTGTACAAGAGTACTTAAAAAGTAGCTAGATATGGAAGACATCCCCACCTTGTTTGAACAAGGCAGTATTTCAGAAAGAGAAACTGAAGGGTAACTATTTGAAGGTTCTGGGGCAGATACAGCACATGGAAACATGCAAGTCTTTTCTCAGATCTTTATTTTGGTTTTAGGTATTCTTAGTCACAGGTGATTTTCCACTGTTTGATTACTGCATTTCAGTGAAAATGAATATGGTTTGGAAGACTTTGGGGTAGTATTTTTGAAGAAATGGTAGAGGGAAATGAAGGTATTGTAGAGGAACCACCAGAGAATTCTCCATTACTCAGGAACTGAGGGAAGTGAGAAAAAAATGTAGTAGCATTTTAGACAAATAGAAGTGGAATGAAGTAAATTCAGGAGACAACAGAATTATTTTAGTTGTAAAAAATGAATTGCATTTTTTATGTATAGAAAGGAAGAAAAATGGACAAAGTTGGGAGGTTTCGTGAAGGATTTTTTTGTTTTCATCTCACCCCAGAAAGAAAACAGATATTCCTTGGACAACCTAGTGTTAGGGAGAATGCCTAAAGTGAGAGGGAAAAAAAAAAAAAAAAAGGAGTTAGATAAGATTGGGAATAAGGATGAAATATTTTATTTGACCTTGTTAATTGTTAAAGGCCATCATAAAGCATCCTACAAAACAGTTACGAACCAGAGCTCTGACCTTGGCTGGCAGACAGTAGAGCAGGAGAAAAGTCTGGATGGCATAACTGGACTCACCTAATACTGCATATTAAGACTGTTGGAACAGTATTTCTTATAAATTAAAGTGAGGAAGTGTAACAGAGGTAAATGCACAGTACTGCAAAACTGCTGGAAGGTTTCCATGGCTTATGCTAGCAGAAAATATTCCTTACAACAAAGATCTTGTTGAAAAATTTCCGCTGTCCCCTGCCTTGTCCCTTTAGCAAGTTGACTTTGAGAATACATATATTTTCATGAAAAGCATCCATGGCCCTCAAAAAGTTGATTCTGGAGTGAGTTTTCAAACAAAAAAAACAACAACAAAAGAAATACTCCCTCGTCCCCAACATTTCCTGACATCAAAATTATGCATATCTCTTTTATCCAAAGGCTGCAGTAGAACTGTGCACATTCAGTACTTCTCACTCAAATACTCAGGATATAAGAATAACGATAATTAATCAGCACATACAAATTATGTACATTAGATATATTAAAATGTTATGTTCTGAATATACTAGGATGCTGCTAGTTTCTCAATTAAAAAGATTTCTTAAAAGATCAATATTACCATTGCCAATTTTACTTCAGATATCCAATCTCTGAAGCTTTCTGGCTTTTTCTCTTACAGATCTTATATTGCTTTTCTAAACTGTCCACTTCATTCCTTTTTGTTTTCCCTAAATTTAGACAGCTTGTGATATTCAAAGAAAAAATAAAAATTCTCAAAATCTCTCTCTCTCTCTCTCTCTCTCTCTCTCTCTCTCTCTCTCTCTCTCTCTCTCTCTCTCTCTTTCTCTCTCTCTCTCTCTTTGTCCCTCTCTCTCTTTGTGTCCCTCCTTCTCTCCCTCAATTTTAAATTCTAAAGGTGGCACCGAAAATCAAAGCCCTGATGATGGAGTCAGGTACTACCATGGTTGGATATCAGCCTCAGGGCGATAAAGTCAACTTCTTCCGAATGGTCATCTCAAACCCAGCAGCAACTAAGTCTGACATAGACTTCCTCATTGAGGAAATAGAGAGATTGGGGCAGGAGCTGTAGTACAATGGTTGAGTTATTCATTTCTCTAATTCACTGTTTTCCAGTACTGGTTATTTTTTTAACCCAGTTCTGCAGAACATGTTTTAAGGAAATTCTCTTTCTGTAAGTTCCAATCTCCTAAGACATCCCTAAGCAGTGACAAAACTCATAGGCTATTGAAATATATGTGTACTGGTAGATCATTTTACTGAGGGAAAATGTATTATCTTGAAGTTGAAGTACTGTTGACTCTTAGATTGGTCTTGTTTATTGTCAGCAGGAAATTAGTAAGTGTGAAAATAGAAAATTAAGAACTCTGCACAGTATATATGTACAGTATAAATATATATCTATAATTATATATATATACATATATATATATATAAATATATAAAGAGGTTATGAACTTAGATCTAAGCCACAGCATGTTTTCCACTTTAAGAAAATTAACTTTTCCTTCAACAACTGATGTGGATAATATGCTACAGATTTTCCTGCCAGGTAAAAATAGACATATAGAAACATTTCTAAAATGTAGATTCTTAGGAGCTAAAGAAAATGTATAACAGTATTGAATCTTGTTGTTGGTGCTTCTGTCACATACGAAACAGCAATCTCTAACAGCACCTTCGAGTAAAATAGTTGTATTTTCCCTTTAGTGTCACATCGGGGATAATAGTAGCAGAGTCATTGTAACAGGTATATTATTGCTGTATTTTTAGAGGTTAATTTGTGTAGATTGTGTATATTATTGTTAAATGACTTTGTGTAAAAGGATTTAAATGTAATAGTTTTACAGCAAGGTAATTGTTGAATTGTAGGTATACAAAATATTTGCTTATTTATATGCAGAGATTTACCATGCTGAAGAGTTGTCTTGTATTTTCTTCCATTTGTAATGTATCCTATTTATATATTATTGAAGTTCTAAATAATGTTTATGGTATTTTAGTGTATTTGTGAGCCAAAGAAAAGATACAAAAATACTAGCTAACACTTTCATTTAAATCCTAGTGCCCTTAAAATAATAATTTACAGATAATTTTACTGATTATAAGGAGTTCTAACATTGTACATAGGCTGTCAAATAATGAAATCCCCTTTATCTATTAGAAATTTCAGTTTATTAAATGTAATGTCTGACTGTCTGTTCAGTGTTCTGAATGCTTTTCTAGTGAATATAGGTTGCTAACCAAGGCCCCTGTTTTTGAGTTGAATGTCAGGACTAATCTCTATGACCATTTTAACTAAATTCTGTGGGAAGATTCCTGAAGGTCTGAAGAATTTATGTGGGAGTCTAAATGAGCATCATTCTTTCAGTGAAATTAGATGCATTGTATGTTTGGAACAAAAAAAAAAAAAAAAAAAGGAACAAAAATTCACCATCACCAAAAATTCAGAATCTTTTAATACAGCTGACATGTCACAGCAATTTAAACCAGCCAGACTTTGCAAAGTATAGACACCAGAGTCATCTGCAGCTTGTTCAGTTTTAATCATTGTATAATCAATACTAAAAAGTGGAAAACTCCATAGTGAAAGCAGAATAGTGGAACAAAATGAAAATTCAATAGTTCTGTGTCTACAGAATTACTGTCACTGTGATAAATGGAATATGCTGATTTTAAACCTCTTCATATATGACTCTAGGTCTATTATCCACGCAAGTCAATAATTAGCTGGGTTTCCTTTTTTTCTTTATCCTCCAAATCAGTAATAAAATTATTTTATAAATGTTCAGTGAACGCACACTATGCTGTCCTTACATCCTCTTTACCCCCCTTTGTTACTGTGGAAGGACAGACAGCTACAGATACCACACCTCCATCCTGCAGGTCTGATGGGTTGTCTTCTGAGGATGCTGTCTCACACTTTCAGCAGGGTCAGAACAGACAGAAGGAAGAATCTATAAAATGGTAAATGGTGTATCGTGCAGCATAGCCTTTCCAGCTTTTCATAGGAGTATTGTTCATCCCCCTTGCACAGCACAGTATTTCTTATATTAGATTACTTTCGTCAATACAGTGCAGTTGGTATCTTACTTTCTTCATCTTAAGCACTAACCTTCTTTAATTATATCGCTGATATCTTGCTATGTTCTCACTAGTTAACATTTTTCACGTAAACATCCGCACTGAGGCCTGAGGCCTACCATGCAGAAGCAGTCAGTGTGAATACTGACTTCAGTAACAACTTCCATAACATTAATAGCCATTCTTTATAAGCTGTTCAGCAGAACCATATGGTCTGTCACTGGGAACTGTTTTTAGGAGTAGAAAGAAGTGTGCTTTGAAGGGAAAGAGCTTTTCGCATTTCAGCTGAAAGGCTTCTGTCTGAGATCTGGTCTCTCTCACAACTTCTCACTTTATTTGAAGTCCAGCCACAGAATGTTGAAGGATTTCCCTCAGTCCTTGTGATTTATGAGAAACAATATGAACTAGGATAGTCAGTGCAAAGATAGTTAACTACTGACATTACTTTGCTCTCTTGTCAAATTAACTCACCACTGAAGTTGTAAGATCCAGCTTATCCTTAATCCTCTAACATTAACATTTTAACCTCATGGATCTGGTATCCAGTTCATCATCTCAATATTATAATAACTGTATTTGCAATTTTATATTCCTTAGAAGCATATAAACGAAAGAGAATCACCTGATATAGCTGACTTTGAAACCACAGGACAGACTGCAGTATGGTTTACTGGCATTCATACAGCAAGCTTTGGGCAGCCCTGTGATGTAGTCAGAAATAGAACTAGATCTCCTCAGCACATATTCTGTGTTTTGCTCGCTAAAATTTCTGCTGCTTCATTTAGTGAAGCATCTTGCTTTCTGCAGGTAAGGAGCATCAGAGGTTGTAGCTGTTGCCACTGATGATTTGTATCTGGGAGGAAGCAGAGCTCCTCCCGCTTGCCTCAGAAATGAGTCAGTTAACACAGAGATGTTTTCTCTAGAGACAGGTGCTTTAAATCCATCTTTCAACACTCTGAACTTTATCTTGCCTATCTGCAGTGTTGTGTCTTGTCACAGGTGATACCCACAGTTATATTTTTTTCTTGTGAAGCTTTTAATTGTAATATCAGGCACAGGGCACGTAGTATTTTCCAATGGGGTTAGCTGATTTTGACTAGGAGTTGGAACTTTAAGGTTGCTTCCAACCCAAGTCATTCTACAATTCTATGATTCATCAGTAAGAAAACTCATCTGTGTTCTCTTCTCAGTAGGTAATCTCCATGTGAGTAATATCTTGCAGCTTCTCAAACAAAAGGTTACCTGGGACGTTCCTGTTTTTATAATCCATACACTATTGACTGTGAGAGTTCAGGGGGTATGGATACACAGAAATATTGACTAATACAAAGCATTACTATTTCAGGTGAGTAACTTTGTTCTTCTGAGGTTTAAAATACACTCTAAGGTAGCAATTTTGTCTTTTAAGTTACACTGACAATCACTGTAATTTGGGATGGGTGAATTCAGATCAAATAAATAACAGGCAAGCGTTAGGCTGAATTTGTAGTTACAGAGCCTGTGAACTGAAGTAATTTTTATGGAAATGGCTGATGGTTAGATGAAAATCAACAGCAGCTGTTGATTTTGAATGAGAAAAATTCTGATTGTATTACTAACAGTACTTCTCCGGAGAAGATTGTTAGATTACACAATTCATTGCAAACAGGCAGAACCAGGGGACTTGGTAGTAGCCCAGGATTTTAAAATTGTCGCTACTCAGTTGATAATCTGTTTTTAGAATGGTGACAAATACGAAGAGATTTTTTAAACAGAATCTCTGTTTTGTGGTTAAAGAAATGTTGAAGTTATAAAGAAGATATGCAATGCAGTTTAAATTTTTCAATAAAAGTTGATCTTAAAACTGCCTTATTGGTTTCATATAATTCTTTGTGAGCTCTTTTGCTTTTTCCCTGGCTGCATCAGGGCCAGCACTGGCACCGGGCAAGGTGTCCCGCTCTGCTCTGCCTGGTGTGGCCTCACCTTGAGCACTGAGCGCAGTTAGGGTGCCACAGCATAAGAAGGACATAAAAGTATTAGCTTGCAAAGGAGGGCTACACTGATGGGGAACGTTCTAGAAGGCAGGATGTGTAAGGAGGGGCTGAGATGCCTTGGTTTGTTCAGCCCAGAGCAGAGGAGCTGAGGGGAGAACTCATGGTAGCCTACAGCGCCTCACAGGAACCAGAGGGGAGGCGCTGATCTCTGCTCTCTGGTGACGGTGACGGAGCTCAAGGGAACGGCACGGAGCTGTGTCAGGGCAGGGTCAGGTGGGTGTTAGAAAAAGGTTCTTCATCAGGGGGCAGTGAGCACAGCCCCGAGCTGCTGGAATTCAAGGAGTGTTTTGACACCGCTTTTCTGTTCCTCAGTGCTGCCGTGAGGGGTGGAGGCAACTCTGCTGCCCCACAGCCCACCTCAGCCTTCTGTGCCCAGTGCCGAGCAAAGGCCGAACCCACAGCCTGCCCTGGGCTGCTGTGTGCCCCTGAGGCCTGAGATGGGCCCTCACCACAGAGGGCAAAGTCACTCGGCGCTGGGGAGAATGAGAGGGGCCACAGGAGTCCCAGTGCACACTAATGAACCAAAAATGGAGACACACTTTCTGGTTTTGTTTTTTTTTAATTACGATTATGATTTTGTATTGTCCTTTTAAATGGTTTACGATCCAATCTTGTAAAAACGACCTCAAGGAGCAATTGGAATGAGCCTTCATGCTGACCACCAGCCCTTCTTCCCATGTAAACCAAGGTCCTCTGTTTCTACAAAGGAACAGCTGCATTTGGAGCTTCTCTGACACCACCTGGAGGGCTGCAGGGTGCTCAGGGCAATTGACTGGACTCTTCCTCTTGTCCCAGCACAGCTCAGAGGACACCAGTCCCAGTCCTGTCCTCATCCTCAGGGCTCACTTGGAGGCCGCAGGGAGCTCGGGGCCATCCACTGGACTCTTCCTGTTATCCTAGTGCAGCAGTTCAGAGGACACCAGTCCCAGACACCTCTTCCTGAGAGATCTCCTGGAGGCTGCAGGGAGCTCGGGGCCATCCACTGGACTTTTCCTCTTGTCCCAGCACAGCTCCGAGGACATCAGTCCCCATCCTGACCTGTTCCTCAGGGATCACCTGGAGGCTGCAGGGAACTCAGGGCCATCTGCTGAACTTTTCCTCTTGTCTCCGCACAGCTCAGAGGACCCAGTCTCAGTCTTTCCTGTTTCCTCAGAGATTGGGAAAGAAGAGGTGAGAGGTCTTGGGAAGGATGAGGAGGGGGTCAGGGAAGGAAGAGTGATGGGGAGCAGCTGCTGGCGCAGGGGCTCTCTGGAAGACAGTGTCATTTCAACGCCAAGATGGAAATTGAGAGCCCCTCGTGCGCCGACAGATGTAGCGCCGTCTCCAGGCATGCACGATGTTGTGGTGCCTGCTCCGCCCTGAGCGAGGTGGATCCACCTCCATTGGCTCATCCTCTGGAGGTGGGTCCACCTCCATGGGCTCGATGGTGTCGCCTGAGGGTGGATTGACATCCATTGGCTTGGGTTGGTGGCTGCCCCTCATCAGCTGACGCCTTTTCAGTGGAGGATCCATCCTCCTCCACAGGGGCTGGGTGGGAACACTGAGTAGGAAGGGTAAAAGTCAGTTGCTCCTTGAGGTAGCTGTGTACTGCCAAGGCGCAGGTCGCTCAGTGACTGGCATTCTGTTGACGCGGTCCCCGCATTTATAGCGGTTATCAGAGAGGTGGCTGGTGACATCAGAAAGCTGTTCTCAGGTGTGACCCTCAGAATGTCCCAAGATGTCTGCCAGAACGTGGCTGTGTTGGGCAAGGGGAGGCTATAGCCTGAGAGCTCCCCTTTGGAAAGGTGTGCAAGAGAAGCTTAACTGTATGGTCACAGAAGCCGACACAAGAATTGTTGCTGACTCTATGAATCAGTCCATAGAGTCATCAGTCATCCAGTTGAAGAGGATAGCATTCTAGTTCATCTGTGAACAATTGGTTTGAGTCAGGAGTAACTCTGTGAAAATGTTTGGCCTTTTTCTGTATGGAAAGTAGTAGTTCCACAACAGTGTGAGAGAAAATGTATAACATCATTACAGGTGATAGGTAGTGGAGAAAAATTAAAGTTTCAAGAAAGCCTAGCAGTTGACACCACAAGCAAAATCAATGAATGTAAAAGTGCAATTACTTAGATCTATGGAATTTTTTCTGTGACCAGAAAATAAGCTGATTTCATGTCCTGACTGCTTGAAATGTGATTACAGCAAGTGTCTGGATAATGCTGGCATATAAAATAACCGTATTGGCCTTTAAAACATACAACACTGGAATGTTATCTTGGAACTGGACAGATGTATGTTAAAATTAAAGTGAGATAGGAGGAAGATATTTTTCAATCAGGGTTGTGTTGGTCAGTTCTTATTAAGTATTCTAAAGTTTTCACATATTCTGAATTATAATCACTGTTCAATATGTTGCTTTATTAATTAGGACTTTCCCTGGACCTCAGTAGAAAAGGCCATTAATCTCAATTAAGCTTCTTTCTTTACTTTTGAGAAGGCCACTCCACAGGGTAGAATAGACATTTGTGGGCAGAGGGCCAGGTTAACCACTTGACTGTATAAAATGAACTCTTTCTTTCCACTGCTTTGGGTTTTTTATGGTTCCCTGTTGCAGTGTCTGGCTATGAGAATTCTTTGAAGAAAAGGTCGTTACTGACTGTGTCTATTGCAGCTAATGCACTTTTCTGCTTCACGTGCAGCACTGGCAGTCTCTAAATGGGGTAACACCATTCTTGATTATCCCAAGGAATACAGCTTCAGTAGGCAATGAAGTGAGAGCTCCACACGCTGGGTTCAAGGGGGATGAACCAAAGAACAAGAGCTGCTTGGATTGCAGCAACATTTCCTATTTGTAAAATATACAACTAATTCACTGTAACAATGACTTTAATTAATTAATTGTTTTAATTTGCTGGTAGGTGTGCTGCTGCAATATTTTGGTGTGTTTAACTAAGTTTGTTGCACTTTTTATAAGTAAATTGCTGGTACCTTGTTATGCTTCAGAGATATTGAATTTCTTTATGTTGTTTTGCATTGTCTTCCATTATTGTACGTATTTTTCAAGAGGGGCTTTTTTTTTTTCTTTACTAAAAAAGAGTCAGGTTTAGCTTCCCTCCTCTAAATACACCATATCAGTGTGTTGTTGGTGGGTTTGTTCTGTTTTCTTTTGTTGTTGTTTGTTTTTGCTTGTTATTACTCAGCCCTAGAAAAATGTAATTATTCTGTAGGTGCAAATTAATCACCAGCTCTGCCATTTTACAGTATAGTGCAATGCGTATTCTCGTCTTCCAAAGGACCTCAGGCTTTCCTTTCTGCAGGAAATGATGAGAAGTCAGATTGCTGCTTTGTGACCTGGCTCCCTCGCTGCGAGGGTTGTAATTGCACTCAGAGAGTTCCCTCTCATTTCCTGCAAGAGTGTACAGATTCCAAATGCAGCATTAGAGCTACTGTTGCTGTTGAAAGAAAACCCAAGAAAAATTCTTCCTTTTGAGTATATCAATATCGCTTTTAAAAGAGCTACCTAGCCAATAATTGCTACAATTTTCCTTTCCCAAAAGTCTAATTTTAGGATATATTTTTTTAAATTTATTCCCAGAAATTCTGTGACTACAGTGTAAATAATTGTAATTTGCTATTGTTGAGCAACGTCAGAACTCATGCAGATTTTCTATATGTAATGATGCTATGACTGTACAATTACTGGTGTATTGGAAGCAATCCAGAGGTAGAATGGAAGGTCTCTGAGGAATTTGGAGAACTCCATGCAGAGCTATTTCCAGTAAGCTGACAAAGTGATTGAAAGAAGAAACCAGGATCACTGGGTTATGCCACTGAGACCTGGTGGGACACTCAACAAAATACAGGTAACTTGAACTTAATATGGGAAAGCCTCTTCCCCATTTACCATTTAATACAAATAATTTATTAAAAGATCTTCAAATGGCCCCTGCTTGAGACCATGTCCTCACATTAGGGTTTATGGAAGCATTAGAAGAACCCATAGAAATAATTTGCTAACAGAATTTGCACTTAGTGACTTTCACCCCATACAATCTGAAATAAATAACAGCCTAAGGTGTGTCATTTTGTAGGAATACACTGAAATGTATGTGAGTAATTACTTGTTGCTAATTGCTTGCATAATTTTAAGTGAAAGGGATTTTACTAGCAGTAATGCTTTGCATTATATCCATTGGTACTAGAAACACTTTTTAAAGTTTTGCAATCTACATTGCTCAGCTGAAGTGGCACAGAGAAATTGTTTAGAGAGGTAAAGCTTTCTTCTACCCGTGTTGTTAATCTATGCTTTAGTATCTTAAATCGTGTTCATTTTCTGATAGTGTGAATATCTGTCAAATGATTATGTATTGGTTTCCTAGGCTAAATAATGTAAGTTTCATTAATGAATTCAGTTGAAATGACAAAAGGGAAAGTAAACCAGTAGAAAGTACACTGTATGAAAAGTTGTTGTAATGACTTGTAGAAACAAATAACATGAGTTAACAGATTATTAGCCTATCTCTACTTGCTTTGCATCTGAGGTGCTTTCTGAAATGCAAATTCAACGATCTGAGCAGCTGCTCAGCAGTTACAGTAAACAGAACCAAAGATTAAGAAAAATGGTAGCCTGTTTCCATATTGCACTGTAAAAGCAGGTTTTTATGCCTGGTTGTGAAGAGGAGATGAGACCTGGTATGTACTTTTCCACGAATAATAAGCCATAACTTGTACTCTTACTTCTGTTTTTGCTTTTAATTCAATTACTGTTGGAAAATCCTTTATATAGCAAGTTACACCAAAATGGAGGACTGTGTTTGTATGTACATATATACATCTATACATATATACATAAAATGTTAGAAAGATTTTAGTAGTCATTTAGTTTTGCTTTAGTAATACACTACAAATAACTTTCTAACTACCTTATAAATTGAAGATATTTGTCATGTAATTCATACTTATCCATGCTCCATAAGCCACACTGTAATTGTAACTAGTATTACGAGGTCTGTATAATTTGTAGGTCTCTGGACTCAGTAATGCTGTAGAAGATACAGCTGTTGAATTGCTTTTAGCTGGTTCAGTAATGGCTGCAATTGTTTTGCAGTTGACTGTAATTGCTGGAATTTAGTGGGATTGCTTAAAAAAACCACCAGGAAATGACAACATTAATAATTTATGCAGTTTGGTCTTAATCTGTTGATAGCTCTCTAGCAAATTAAGACCTAATAAGAAAATTAAGACCGATAAATAAGGAGGTAATACAGAACCTAGCTTAAGTTAAAAAACAAAACAAAACAAAAAACCACCAACAAACCACAATCTCATATAATTCTATCAAATTTTAGTGAAATTACATAAAGGAAAACTAGGACCAAATGTAATGGTTTTAACCAGGTGCACTGTTATGGTTCTGTAAGATATATGGCCAAGGTAGGAGAAATAGAAGAGAATAAGCCCAGTATTCTTTGCATGCCTTTTGTCAGCTGGGTTTCCAGCTACAACTTCAGATTCGTATTTCCTGGCTGAACATCCAACAGCTTTAACCTGCCAATCTTTGCTGCTGTGATACAGCTACACAGAGTGGTATGGGAATGGTGGGCACTGTACTTCCTCTGTGAATGAACTGCTCATCCTGTACAAGCCCCCTGCTAAACAAAGTCATCTAGAGCTTGTTGCCAAGGACCAGCTCCAAAATATCTCTCAGGATGAAGAACAAGGATGAACCTGACCCCTGTTGTTTACTCTTTTCCTTCTGTATGTGACAGAGAAGCCTCAGCATCTACCTGGAAGTGGGAGTACTTTGTTCTGCTTGGAGGGGAATCAGAGGACCTGGTTAGTAAAGTCCAAGTAGAAGTCTACAATAGCAAGTAAATTGATAAAGTTTTCACAAGAGAGAGGGAGGAGTCAAAATGAGATTTCCATCCCCATCCTAAACATCTGAAGAGTCAGGTTTCAACATTGAGTTCTACTGATATTTATTTCAACATTTAGTTCTGCTGGTATTTATTTGGCTTCAAAAGATATACTAACAAAGAAGCTGGAAATATCTCACTGCGGTGAAGGATTATTTTGAATATTTATCATGGAGAAATAAACCTATTCCCTGCCATCATCCTAACGTTTTTGATGGATGTCAATCATCAGAAAACTCTTACAGTGAGTCAGAAGTTTCCCTAAGAAGGGAGGAGATAGGAAAGATGGGGCCCTTTGTGGCTGATGTGCTTGGATTAGTCCATGAATAGCTGGTATTGATGGAGACAAGCTTTCAAAACTCTGTTGCTTTTTTTAAGGAGTTGTTGTTTTAATCTCGTTCAGCAGTTTTGCACTAAACACTTCAAAAAGCACAGCTTTTTGAAGGAACTGGAAACTAACCTGTGTTTTTTCTTTTAACTGAGTAGGATTTTCTAAACTGCTGTCCATATTACAGTCATTACTTTAAAAGCTCTCTGTAAATGTTATTTCTCATTATGACAATTAAGTCAAAAAAGGAAGGAAGGAAGGAAGAAGGAAAGGAAGTAAGGCAGGAAAAAAGAAAAAGGAAGAAAGGAAGAACGAACTCTTCATTACAAATCAGAGCCCATTTTCAAGGATATCTGTGTACATTCTGCACTGCCTTTTGCACTCCGTGCATATTCCCAGGAAGAAATTCTCAGTTTCCAATTCTCATTTTCCCAGTAAGTCTGCACAAGAGACTTTTTAAAATCTGAGCAAAAGACAGTAGTGGGTTTTATTAGAGTGGGTACAAGGAGGCAAAACAAGGCAAACACAAAAGGAATTAAAAAACTCACAAATATTACAATATGTTTTTTAACATTTTCTTATACAAAATGGAGATTTGTAATGGGAATGGTCCCACTGCCTTTGATAACTTAATATGAAAAATACATCTCTTTAAAGTTTTTATACAGCCCCCCGCCAAAGTAGATTTTGTGTTTCCCACTGGGCTTTCAGTAGTTGTTGAAGAGAAAGCCATAACTGGAGGCACGGCCAGAGGATGGAAAATAGCACGCGAGTGCCTCAGTTGGAACAGAGCTCACATCAGAACCTGAATTCGGGAATCATTCCCAGGTAGGCTGTGGATGTCAGCCTGTGACTCCTTCAGCTCCTGCTGGGTCAGGGCCTCAGCCTGCACTTTCTGACTCTTACATCACTCCTTGTTCCTTTTCTAAGCATTTCTGTGGCTTCCATTGAAACCAGTGGGTAAACTGCCATTCTCTTTCTTGTTTCTTGGCCACAGTAATTTCCTCTGCACTTCAGTTTGCTGGGCTTTTTATGGTGACTCCAATCGCCCCCTTCATGCTGACTTAAATAGAAAAAAATCTCAGATGATTATGCCTTTATTTTTTCTTCAGCTGCGTAACTCTTTGTATTCGTTGTGTTGCTTTGCTACGTCTTTCTTAGAAGCTTCTCAGCCCAAATTCCTGCTCCAGCAGTGCCTAGGCTTAGGACAACTTTTCGATTTGTGATGGGATTCTAAGCCAAATAGAATATCCCCCAGGTCACTGGATCTGAGGACAAAGCAAGGCAAGACTCTCTAGTAAATCCACTTCATAGGTGGTATCTCTGTTCCTGAAAATAGATGTAAGATCTTCCAGAAACATCTTTGAAAGTCCTTGTCAGTGCTTTGTCAGTGCTTTCCTTGCTCATCAGTTTGAACGTGACAAAAAGCTACTGCTAGAAGTAGGAAGGAGGAAGCCTTCTAATGGTTAAGATTCAGTCTTTATTGAATTATCTTCACCGTGTGCTGTAGCTTAAAAGCTGCTCGCTGCATTCACGGAGGTACTCTATTCTGTTCCCTGCAGGACTCAGACACCTGGGCTCTAACAGTGATCTGTCTTGAACAGCAAGAGGAGAGCTGAAGACAGCAGGTTTAGTAAAGGGGCAGCACCAATTTTTCCAGCTGGCACATTGCACTAAATAACCAATTCTGGTGAGTAAGTCAAAACCTGCAAATCTCATCCCATAATAAACAAGACATATTCCAGCACATCCTAGTGGGATCCAGCTGGGCTCACCAGCTCCCATCTCCAAACTTGGTGCTTGCTGAGAGAAGCGTTTGAGCAGGTGGTATTAGTGAGGACCGTTGAATCATTCTTGTCAGCAGCATGGAAAAACATTATTGCTCGTTGTCATCTGGCTTTCACTGTGGTGATTTCAGATGACAAACTGTTCATCTGATGATTAAGCTCAGCACATGGGTGACACCCTCTGCTGCTGCCTTTGGGGCACTGTAGAAAGTAGACTGAGCTCCATCTGCCTGCAGTGAACTGGAAAACCCTGTGGAATAAATGCCTATACAGGGATATTGAATCTTGCCATGAGTTATATTTTAATTTAGTGTAACTTATCTAGATGGCTGTGGAAGTAATTTCTGGCATGTTTCTAAAACAAACTATTTTTACTAATTCCCTTAAGAAGTCCTGTGGCATTTCTTCTTTCGAAACAGTGCCAGAAACGTTCAGAAAGCCAGTGAAGGAAGAAGTAACATCAACTTCAGCCTCCAGCCACTCCCATTAGTACATCTGGGAGAACACAGTCACATTTCTGAGGAGAAAGGTAGGGTACCACATTAGAATGATACTGCTTTATGGCTGTACTCAGAGGATCTAATTATACCCCTAAGTTACTCTCTTTTCCTAACCTTTTTTTTTCTGTTTCCTACAGAGACATCTCTTAAAGAGAAAGATCCTCTGACTTTAATGAACACTACATACAGCATAATGCTACAAAGTGGCATTCTTACTAGAATTTTAAGGTAATTATTTGAGGATTGTTAGAATAGATTGTCACTTCCACGCCATATATTGTGTTATTCTACTGGTTTGTTTGACTACATTCCAACTTCCAGATCTAATCACCAAATAACGTATGTTCACACGGTTCTAGCAGAGGTATCCTGCTCTCTCAGTGATGTGATAAATAGCAGTGAATACTTAGGAGATCCTACTCTTGCTTGAAAAAAATATATACATGCACTTACTTGTTGTGGAAGATAAAAGAATCCTTTTCCTCGAGGCCTGAAGGAAAAGAAGTTATCAGCCACAGTGGCAGAAGAATATAAATCACAAAAGACTTCCTAGAGCAAGAAAAGATAAAGGAGAGGGAGTTAAGATTTTTTTTTCTAAATGGGGGTTAAAAATAGCTTAAGAAATACACGGTTGTGGGAGCTTTCATGGAACGTGTCAGGGATGAAAATAACTCAAAATATAACAAAGACTAAACAGATCCTTTCCCGAGGCTAAAGCAGATTGCTTTCTCTGAGCTAGCATCTATTGTTTCAAGCATGGCTGGAAAGGAGATAATGGTGTTTGGTTTGTAGCTTCCCAAAAGATGGAGGAACGTGCCCTTCCGTGACTAATGAGTGCTCGTAGGAGGGCTATCAGAGAGCTGGAGCTTTGTGAACGGGGAAGAGAAGTATTGTGAGCAACATGTATAGCCTACGTAGTCAAATCATCCCAGTCCCAGTCTGAGTATGGTATTTGTCATGTATTTCCCAAACACCCCATGGATGTAATGTATTTAATTCCTTCTTTCTGTAAAGAGGGACCTTCTAGAGCTTTCATATTTCTTCTTCTCTCACCCTATTTGCCTGTCCCACGCAAGAGTAAGTAGCAAGGCACCTGACAGCAGCAATCTGCATAACAGAGCATTTATATAGTAGCCATTGTAGATTATACTAGCTTTTAAAAAACACTGTTTTATATTCAGGGAAACAGAAGAAAATGCCATGGTTTCCCAGAGGGGCAGCTCTCCAGTGATTGTGCCTTGGTACCTGTGCAGTTCCCGTTTGTTACAGCTCTTAGAGCTGCCCTCGTGGTCCGAGAGCCAAATCTGTGAAGGCCGAAGCTAAAAAATGAAATATTGGGGATGAAACCATCCCAAGGATGTCTTTTGTCCCTGATACTCAAGAATCATATTTGGCACTCCTGGTCAAGTCTGTCAAGCCAAGTGCCATTTATTTCCTTAATGTTCAGCATGTTTGCAATAACTCTGTAAGGCCTATAAAAAAGGTCTGGACTTTCTGCCAGAAAGGTCCATGTGTTCAGCCTTTGTGGCAAGTATAACAAATGGAGCATCATTCAGGATGGGACACAAAAAGGTTTAACCCATTACTCATTTTTAAATTCAGGCCTCTTTAGCATAAGCCTTTCCCTGTGCTGCTCTCATCCAGTAGGGTCTTCATCTGTATATGTTCTTAACACCTCTCAGCAGAACCTGTCCATTGATAATGAGGTCAAGATATACATTTGCTTTCCTGTTCTACTGCTGTTTTATCTTGAAGCATAAAACTTGAGTTGGAAAACTTAGAGTAGGGCTTTGGGTATTTTTTGCACATACTGAAACCTATCATTTCTGTTTCAATGTCAACTCTCAATAATGGCTGCTAGAAGCAAAATGTAGCTGACCTTTCTTTAAGATACAAGATCTTAGAGCCCTTTATAGAGCCATAACAGAGATAGTACACATCACTGTACATACACCCAGACATACTCTTTTGTTGAATTGACTATGTTTAAAAAAAAAAAAAACAACACAGAATTTAACATGTTCTTGGTAAATAAGAAGAACTGTAGCAGCAAATCCCTGACTGTCACTCAGGAACCTTGTTGTAAGTAATTTCTAAAACTCCAAATTTTTGGCTAACCTCTTGGGTTGAAAATGATTGACAACACATGTAAGCATCACGTAATGAAGTGGTTGAAAATTACTTAATTTATCCTCCATTATAATTCCCTCTTATGCAACATCTCTGGCTAAAGTACCCCCAAAGCCAGCTGCTATCTACAGCTGAATAGTAGCAGGCCTATTAAGCCTCTTAAATACTTGCATTCTAATTCCTAAATTGAGTGGTCAGAGCCTTAGTCTGTGCAATTTACTTCTGTAATTAAGATTCTATTGGTGTTTCTATTATGAGCCCTCTTTTCAGCCCAATATATTAAAGAGACTTCTTTTCTGTTTTAACAGTGAAGCCAACCTATTGTCCATGATTTCATGTACATTGTGCTAGTTCCTAGTTAATAATCAAGCAAATCTTTGAAACACTCTGACATTTTTCATTAACTCTGTGCCCTCTCCTAACAATTCATCAGTGCATCTTTTGTTGTGAGTACATGTACTTAAAGATTATTCTTCTCTGATATGCCGCCTGCTCTTAGTCATACACCCCTTAAAAACATTCAGTGTCGTCCTTCAGGCCAGAAATGAGGGTCTGACTTGGCTGTATGAAATTGTCCCTGGAGGTGTTCTGGAAATGCATAGAAATTGTATCTGGGGACATAGTTTAGTGGGCAATACTAGATGTAGGTGGACGGTCGGACTAGATGATCTCTGTAGGTCTTTTCCAACCTGTATACTTCTATGATTCTGTGATAACGAGTGTAGAACAATAACTTCTGAAGTCAGAGGACTGAGGACATCCATCCTGCTAAGCCCACTGCAATATTCAGGCATGCATTTTCAAAGCTTTGTAGAAGCAGAAGGTGTGCATTTTGGGGCTTCAATTACAGTCTTCTAGTCTCAGGTGAAAGCACTGTGGCCACAGAAAGCAAGCAGAGGTTGTCAGATCATGAAAAGCTATTCTGTCAGAAACCTACTACAATCACACCTTAGTTGTCAAATTTGTTTGAAAACCATTTACCAGTTTCTAATTCAAAGAAAACTACCAGGGCTTTAATGGCTTTGGGAAATAGGCGTAGGTAGCCCATATTACAGCCAACCACTTCTACAAGTCAAAGTAATTAAAGTTTCAGTTCATTTCCTATGTCTTCTAATAGCACCTCTACAAAATTAGTTTTGTGGAGTTTCTGATTTCTGAAATAAAAGCCTAAATTCTGGCTTCAGCTCACTTGAGGAAGAAGGCTGCAGAGTACCTTGACAACCCCTCTCCCTCTGATCTGTTGATGGCATCTGCAGTCCTCAGTGCAAATTACAGCAGCCAGAGGAACTGTTCCTGATAATAACCAGAGCATGACAATACTGACTACCTCTCTGATGTATCCTCCCGCCAGAAGCTCGGAAGGGAGAACAGAGAGCAGTTCTGCCAGCTATCTGCTGCCCTACAGAGATTCAGTGTGCTAGGTCTGACCCTGCTGATATTACGGCCCTTCCTCCCACTGAGAAAAGGAAGATGCTACACGCCACAGTATTTGCAAGTTAGAGTTTTTAGCTGATGGCCTATTAGCCCCAGCTCCTCTGGGTGGGGACAGGTCACTCCTCCCTATCTCAAACTGACTGCTTCTCCTCTCTTGTGCGTTGGTGTAAATCCGCATCAGTGCGATGAGAATTGTTGGGTATTTTATAGTAGTAAAAAATGTCAGGAGGTCAAGACTTGCAGGTCAAGACAGAGTGGTTTCCTTGTGCCTTGCTGAGCACAAGGGAGAGCGAGCCCCACAGCACTGTCATTGGGAAGACTGTGCCTGAGAGCTCCCTGCTCAGCTAGAGCCTTCCCAATGTGCATTTAATTCCCTTTTCAGCTGCATAGCAACTAATGACCATAAAAACAGCTCTTAAAAGCCCCACATTACTCCTGTATTTAATTAACTTTTAGAGCATCAGACCATAGTATTTAATCACAGCCTGCCTAGTTTCAGGGATTGCTTGATCTGAGGCTCACTGGTGCTTGGCTTCCATCGGAAGTGATTCACTACTGCTTGTCTTTACATTTTGCACGCGGGCTGGTCTTTTTGCAGCTGTCTTCCGCAGCAGGTCAAACGCAGGTCCTTCAACCTCACACCTCTCACATTTGCACACATGCTGACCTCCTCCATCTTACTCTTTTTATTAGATAAGCTCAGTCTCAAAACACCTACTGCTTCTGAACTAAGATTAAGCTGTGTCTGAGTGCTGCTGCAGCCTAATGGATAGGTGTAAGGCTTCTCTCTGTCAGCAGGCTTTTAGGGGCCATCTGTGCAAGTTGAATTCTCCTATTCTGGAGAGCTGAAGGACCTATGCTTTATGCCCTATAGTAAAGTGAAATACTAGGTACTAAGGGTGCACAGCCAGGTGGATGCCTTCCAAGTAGCCATAGTTTGTTCCCTGAGTGCTTGCAAAGGAGACAGAATCTCCTTGAGCACTGCTAACAGATGAATTGTTTGCAGACGTCCATCAGACTGTCAGTGGCTCCCTCCAAGCCCAGTCCTGCTATGCTGTGACTGGACTCAGCAAGCAGATGTTCTGACCTGCAGTTCTTTGTGCTGAGCAATACACTAACAGCGGGAACGAATGAGATTGATTAAGGGATAAAAGTTCTTATGACCAGCAGCTGCCTTGTGACCTATCTTCTTCTCAGTCACTGGGCACTGTTGCTCTGTTTCTGCCTTAAACTCTCCCCTCTGAGCGTTTTACTACTCTACCTATAGAGATGCAGGCCTCCCCATAACTCTGGTAGTGTTCACTTAATTTAATTTTAAAGGCACACGTTGGTTAAAATTATGTGCTGATTCTTAACAATGCTTCATAATCTTTTGTTCAGGCACATTTGCGTATATTTGACTTTAAGGCCACTTCTGCAATAAATCATCATTTTCTGCCTGTCTTAGCTTCTGAATGCTTTGATCAAACACAGAGGTTTGAGTACCGCACCCAGCAGCTCCCTTCCTGCCACACACACATTGCTTTCTCCATCCATTACTCCTGCTTGCCTAGCGCCCACAATGCGGAGGGATTAAGGAGGGAAATAAGCTGCTTTTCTTCAGCCACTGCATTTCCTGCTCTGCGGAGGGCGGACGGCCTGCGCTGGAAGGGTTCCGAGCACGTCCTCCCTGAAGGGCGGTGTGGCTGTTTTGCCTGCTGGGAACGGGATTTTAGCCATAGCCGACGCTTTGAGAAAGGCCACTTCCACATCCATCTTATTCACACAATGTGTGCAGTCTCCAGACTAATAATTCATCATTTGCACATATGTGCCACTTCTGCTTCATTATTTTACTAACGTATTAGAAGGGCCCTGATTTATTTGTTAAGTGCGTTATTATTCTTATCAGATGATGACACGTTGTTATCCAGGAAGATGCACTTGCTATCTCACAACTAATTATGTCAATTAAGTTTCCATGGTCCTGCCACAAAGCACAGCTCATTAACTTTAATTACTTTTGAAATGCAGCTGCTGAGATACACACAGAAAGGAACAGGTAGGTTATGGCGTTAGCTAATGTCTGCAAATGGAGTTTGTTCTCATCAGCTCTTAAGCTGTACTTTCAGGTAATTCTGTTCCATATTTCCTGTGTCGGCTTTGTGTCCTTTTCCCTTAAAAGGGTCTTACGTGTTTCTTTGTCGTTACAGACTGGCCTTCCCTATAGAACACTGGCCCGACTTCACAGATATTTCATCAGATAAATCTGGTTCAGCCTTTAATGGCAGTCGCTGGGCGTCCACAGAGAGCGTCCTTCTTCACCGGAGTGGAGCGGGCCCGAGGGGCGCGGTGGCACTGGCGGCGGGCTGAGGCGCTGCGCTGAGGCTGCTGCCCCGCGGAGGGGCGCCGTGCAGTAACGCGCGCAGCTCACGTCTCCAGAGAGCGGCCGGTTAGTAATTCTCCGAAGGGGCTGATCTGAAAGGTGCAGAAGAACGAAGCGTGCTTGCCCGTTTCTGGGATCGCGGCGTGCCGGCATGAGGCATTTACAGATGTCCCGAGGAAGAGGGAAACAGATCTTCTTTGGTTCTGTGAGAACAAACCGACAACGAAACTGACAGCTCCCGGGGGATGCAGCGCCCGGGCGGACTGACGGAGTCCCAAACGCTCCGCTGCCATCCGCCCTCGTCCCTCTGCTGCTGGCGCGGCGGCGCGCTCCTGTGGCGGGTGGAGTAGAGCAGACGCCTTCGGTCGGCATATCAACTCCGGGCCGCAAGGGGGCGCCGCCGCGCCGGAGACGAGCGAGAGGGGCGGAGGTCACGGCGTCGCTGAGCCGCCTTCGCGGCCGCTCCTCTCAGCCGGGTGGCCTCTGCCGGCCGCCGTACGGCATCACGCCCGGCGGCGGCCCGCGTCCGGCAGGGGGCGCTGCAGCGCGGCGTCCCGGCGTGCCCCGCGCGCGGCCTGCCCCGCCCCTGCCGAGGCGGGCGGGAGCGAGTGCCACGTCCGTGCCGCCGGGCTTTGTGCGGCCGCCGCCGCCATGGGCGCATCGCAGAGCGTGGAGATTCCCGGAGGGGGCACCGAGGGCTACCACGTCCTGCGGGTGAGAGAGGCGGGCGCGGGCCCTGGAGGCCGACAGGCTGGCGGCCGCCGATGGGCCTCTGCCCCGGCTCCGCGCCCCGAGCGGCCCCCCGGGCGGGCGGTTCCCCCGGGCCGGGGCTGAGGGCGGCGCGGTGAGGCCCCCGTCAGGGGAGCGGAGAGCCCTGGGCGCCCCGCCGGCGGGATCGGGCCGCGTCGTCGCTCCCGGGGCCGCTCCTGAGCTCTCAGCCGCGCCGAGGGGCCCGGCCTGGCCTGCGTCGTGCCGCGCCTCGGCTGCAGCCGGGCCGAAGGGGCGGCGGGCGGGGTGCCGCTTCTCCCTCTTTTTCCTTTAAAAAACGCTTTTAACGTGCCGGCGTCTGGCCGGGCTGCGCGGCGCGCAGCTGTCAGGCGCTCCGTCACGGCAGCTGACGGGAGCTGTGGGCATCGGCGCCTCGGCGCTGCTGGGGGAGCACGTCGGAGTGTTGCGGGGCAGCGCTGCTCCTGCGGGCCGTGTCCGGCGACCCAGGAAGGCCTCGCTGCTGTAGGGAGTAACTGCACAGCTCTGCTTCACCGCAGTTCTGCGTGCAGTAAATATTTTGGTAGGCTGTGCCGGAGGTTCTGTGAGCGGCCTTGTGCGAGTCTTTGCTGTAGCACAGGGCTCGCACTCGATGAGCAGAACAGTAGGTGGGTTCTGTCCTTGGATCTGAAGCACGGGGCAGTGCGGGAACTTTGCCAGCAGCTGACAGCCGTGTGCACGTCGCTGTGTGTTTGCCCCATGCCATAGCGAGAGCAGCAGCACCGTTATGGTGAGTGCTGCTCTGGGGGGCTGTTGGCATCCAGCCTTCCACGTCAGCTCTGCCTCCAGACAGTGCCACCCTTTGGGCACACGAAGGGGCACGGGAACTGCCCTTGTGAATTAGCGCTGCTTTGGCTTGTCCGGTTTCTGTGTATAGAGAACGGACAGAGAGGGTCTTCTGGGTGTTAAAATGTTGTATGATGCTGTTGGAAAGCAAACGATGACATTCTGAGCAGATCCAAACAGTCATGTGTTGACACTTCCATCTAAGCTAACGTCACGGCGGGCCTTGTTTATTCCTTTTTATTTAGCTAATGTGTAATAATCCATTTTGATCTTTCCACCTCAAAATGTGCGTTTGTCGTTGGACAGGTGAAAGGTGTGTTCTGAAAGAGATGTGTTCTTTCAGCATGGGATAGTGTTAATGTGGTTTGCTTTTTACTTCGGAGGGCTGTAGAATAAGCAGTGTGCTGTTAGTTCTGTCGTACTCATCAGCTCGTGCTGTTTGATGAGAGCACACTGTGCGTTGTAAGAGATGCATCACAGCTTACTAATCCACTTGTTTTTTGTTATAATCCTAGAATCTGACAATTCTATTGTCGTTTGTGCACCTTTTGGTTGCAGTAGTTCTGCTGTGGCTTGAGGTGGCAGTGTTTAATTACCAGTCTTTGTAAATGCAATTGCTAGGTGCACACTGACGGAGTGCATTTGTGCGAGGACAGCGTTTCCCCATCAAGCGCAGGGAGTACCCACAGAAGCCTCTGTGGGTCTCTGTCACTGCCCTGCCTTCCTGCCAATGTCTTCAGATGCCACAACCATGAACGGCTATTTTTTCTGTTGTTAGACGTTGAGATTGCATCACAATCCTGGTCAGAAAGGAGCTCAGCCAGTGCTGGATGTTATTGGGATCACAGGCCCAAAGTAGAGAAAAGCTCTGAAGTTCAACAACTGTAATGTGGACTGCTTCTATTGAAATATATGTGACATATATTGGCAAGAGCTTTCCTCCTTAGTTCTTCCAAGCGTAACTCTGTAGTTGGTGCTCTGCAAACGTTTCTTCAATGGCAAAGCATTCAGCTGCCCTTTTGGAGGAGCTCTGCCCTGCACCTGACCCTGGTGGGGTTGTGTGTTCTGACTTCCCGTCTGAACCTGAGCAGGCTTTACTTGTGAGCTCAGTGTTTTAATTGGGTAATATATACATATACATATTATACATATATATATATATATATATATGTATCTATATCTATCTATCTATCTATATATCTGTATGTGTGTATACCTGTGTTTCAGATAGGGTTAGATTTCTTTGGAGAAGCCGAACTTATATAAATGGGGTATAGTGGTAGATCTTGAACATCTCATCCGTGTTGGAAAACCTCAGGAAAAAACTGTGTCCAGTTTTTGGGAGTATCTGTGTGGGTAGGGTGGGTAAGTGAGAGCTGTGTGTTAGGAAGCCATGGAACAAATGGGCTGTGTTGTTCAGAAGGACCCTGGAGCCCTGCAGAAGTTGCCAACGAGGATATACAAAGCGAGAGCCACGAGGCCCAGGTTTCCTGTAATGAGATGTCCAGACAGCACAAACCACCTCCCTGCTGAGCTGGTGGGAGGTGCTGTGTGGGTCATTTGGAGCAGGACCGGAAACACAGAGCGAGTGGATGATATGAAGGCTTTAATTGTTAATTTCTCACATCTTTTCTGCAGATTGCTTGAGTCTTTTTGGCACTTCTGCGCTGCATTTTAGCAGTATTGCTCTTGTTGTGAGGTTTTCTTTATCATTCACATATAACAGGAAGTATGAATCCACTGCAGAAGGAAAGCAGTTTCATCACATGTGTATGAGATGGGAAGAGTTTCTCGGGATTGCCCTGCAGGGCTTCCTAGGCACTGAAACACAACCAGTTTTCCTTTAAGAAGGGGCAAAAGTTACAAACTGTTTTGTTGCCATAATCTCTTTGTAGGCAGACCCAATGATCTGTCACGTGTTTGAAGCAATTTTTTAGAACACATCTTTATTTGTCATATATGCTTTTGCTGTAGACTTCCCTTTAGCGATTCATGTAACGAGCTGCTAAGTTTGTCATAGTGCCTCCCAGGCTGACAGCACCTGCCCTGAGCTCCTGCTAGGAGGTGTCACTGCTGGTTGTTCTTCTGACAGAAGCAAATGTGTGTCCTTTAACACAAGTGATGTGTCAGAGTAGGGCAGCAGTCTGCCCCTGTGCACGCTCAATACATGTTTGTTTCTGCTCTTCAAACTAGATGGAAACAGAATTTTTAGAGCTTAATTGTTGAGCAGTGCGGATGGAAAACTGCTGTAGTTTGCACACCCTTGGAGCGATCTGTGGGTTCGTTCTGACATAAATGACCCGAGATGCTGGAGATTACGTTACTGTGTTGTGTGCTCTTCTCACCAACAGTGCCCAAAGTTGAGATCTCTAACTTAACGGGAGTGCCTCCGTTTGTTGTGGTGGAGTCACAAACGTGTGGCCATAAAGAGGAGCTTTCTCTTCTAAAGGGGGCTCTGTTTTTGAATGCTTGATGTGAGTGCTCTGTGCTAAGAGTGAAATCTGATGCCGTGTGGAGGGGATTTATTTCTTTAAAAAGCTTATGAAGCTTTTTGTCTCAAACACAGGTTGTTTCGTAAAGAAATTAATAGTTATACTGTGTCACGTGGTTGAAATAGCTGACGGAAATAAAAGTGGTTCTGTCAGACCTAACAGGAATGGCTTATAGACTGTACATCATGGGCTCTTATTGCCCATTGTGGAGTGTGTAAAAGAAGTACCAAGCAAACCTGTTTATGCAGCATTTTATTTCTAATAAAGTAACTTAGTAAGGATTTCTTATTGTGGGGGGGGAAGCTTTGGAGCTTCTGCCCCCTGAAAGCTGTGTATGTAGTGCTGAAGTGAGGCTTCTATGAAGCTTAAGTGGCACTTGTAGAAGACATGCTACTTTCACAGATGATGAGAGCCCTCCTCTGCTTCCAGAAGTCATGGTTTCCACATAGCCCCCCATACTGTAGCTCAGGGCCTAACGTTGTGACCACATTATAACGTGTAAAATATAACACGTGCCAAGTAGGCATAGAGTTACAGTGTTTGGAAAGATTTTCAGCAAAAAAAGAAACTGCATGTGTTACTGAAGAAGTTTTCTCAGTGGTACAGTTGGATATCAGTGCCCTGACCTTGAAGCATGTTACCGGACAGCAAAGTGCAATAAGCAGTGCTGCCATCTTGGTGAGCAACTGAAGTCCTGCACAGTTAGATGGGGCTGAAGGGGTCACAGAGCCCTCCTCTGCCTCCTGGCATTCAGCATTCCACGGGTTTTCTTCACTTACCCACAGGTGTCTGTAACATATATGTCTGAAATAACAGCTGGCTTTTAGAGAACGAGGCTTCCCAAGCTGTTACGGGTGGGATCGTGCCTGCTCTGGCAACTGTTGTGAGTGGTATCACTTGAATATATTTTTTTCCTCCTCAATCCTTACTCAATTACAAAGATAAGTGACTCAGTACTTGGGAAGTACAGAGATGCACCAAGGGCTGAGAACTTATGCACAGATAAATGGGATCTTTATTATTTCTGTTGGTAACAGCAAGGTTTTTGTGCCCTGGTGTTTCCCAGGACGCTGGTTATCCCTTACTGCTGTGCTTCCCAGAAGCACCCCGACCTCAGAGCTCCCTGCAGTGAGCCATGCTGTGCATTGGATGCTGCATGCTGGCTGGTAGCAGCTGGAAGTGGGGCGCAGCTGGAAGCCGGGGGCTGTGGTGGCGTTGTGGGGGCTGAAGGTATCACCTCCTTAGGGAGGGGAGTTCTCTCGTGGAATGAACTCAGCACTCCCGGGTTTTTTTCTGAGACTGTCAGGTGTAAAAATAGTTTTGCATCAGTGTCAGTGGGCCCAAATAAGGCTGGGAAATAAAGAACTACGCCTGAATCTGTACATCATGGGCAGCGTGCTGGCAAAAGGGGGACGTCCAGCTGTGTACCTCTGTGTGATTTATGCAGCTGTAAGGCCGTGATTTCCTTCAGATACGGCTTTCTGGCAGCCTCCGCGTGCTCTTAGAAACTGACCATGTGAAGTGTTCAGGATTTCAGTGGGTTTGGGAGGAGGTGTGCAATATGTGGACATAATTGCTGCAATCAGATCTGTCAGAACTTGGGAACTCTCAGTTCCCCCATCCTTTTGGGCAGACTGTGAGTAATGTACTTAGAACACCAAATCTGTCAATTTCGGGTGCCGGTGAGCCTGACGCTGATGGATGCTGAGCATATATAGTCCTCATCTGTTGGAGGTGCTCCTACAAAGCGTCTCCATGAGGTGTGGCTGTGGGCTGCTTGCCTGGCGCAGAGCTGTGCTCCCACAGCTGCCACACGGCTGCTGAGCTGCCAGCCTGCACCCCAGCCAGAGTGCTGTATGCGAGGTGCAGGCAGGCGCCTTGCAGAGACACTTCTGCTTGCAATTGTGGGTTTCTGTGATGTGATTTCTCCCTCAGTTGTTTTTATTGCTTTGACTGGGATAATGTCGAATCTGTACTTGGCTGCCTTACCAAATTTTGAAAGCAATTGGTGGAACTACTGATTCCAGATTATTTTTTCTTTAATGAATGTTGAGACTAGGGGATACTAATGTCCTAGGCTTCTGGCATCTGTTACAGCAGGCTCCCTGTGAGTCATCTGAGCTTTATCCAACCTCTGACTTCGTGAGTGTATCAGGAGGAGGTAAACAGATCCAAACAGGCCAATTTTAGTAGCTAGCAAGTGTGGTTTTTTTCCTCACATTACAGTATTTTTTTCTAGATGAGTCACATTAAGAAAGCTCAGTTCCTGCAGAAGCAGACGGGCACTGAATGAGGGCCCGGATTTGTACCAGGCCTGTCAGGTGGATTAACGTGTGACAAACCACACGGTAAAGGCTGACACTTCACAGAGCTTTCAGAAGGTGAACGTAGCAGGTAGAAGAAAAAGCTAACGAGTAAGAATCAGCTTACACATAAAGGAAGGTACGCTTTGCTCCAAAGGCTGCGGGAGAAATCTGATAGCTGTATTGGGGTTACTTTTGTCTATTGGCAATGCGTGTCATCATGAATAAACAACCAAAGTACGTCTCTCAGCTGTTCCATTTGGAATTAGAAGCATCCTTTCACGTTCTGAGGGCAGTGTGCCCAGTAGTAAGGCCCCGTCATAAGTTATGTGAGTGGCGGCGGCTGCAGGACAGCCCGCGTCCCTTTGGTTGTGCTGTGTGGCAGCGGATCGCAGGCCGTGTGGGCGCCCTCAGAGCGGTGTCAACGTCAGCAGGTGATGGGTGTGCTGTGACCGCGGGATGGCAACCTGTGCTCACACAGCTGCGGCTCTCCTGGGCCTCTAGGGAGTGTCAGCTAAAAAGCAGGTCCGGGTGTTGGTGCTTCTGGGGAAAAATGCTGCTTTTTAACCAACCTGTGCAGAGTTGTTTGTTTGTCCGGGTGAGCGGTTACTGCTGGCGTCCCTCAATTAAAATAATTGCGCTTTGTTTTTTGAGTGAGAGATTTCTTTGGCCCAAAAGATTAAATGTGAACAAATACAAAGTACGTACAATTATCAGCACCTTCTAAAACTACGGTTTGTCCAACTAGAAATGCAACTCTGATCTGTAAGTCAGCATTGGAACACTTTTGCTAAACTCTTGTTTAATTTTCTTAGGTCCAAGAAAACTCCCCAGGTCACAGGGCTGGATTGGAGCCGTTCTTTGATTTTATTGTGTCTATTAACGGTTCGAGGTTGGTAAGTATGCAGCTGTTGTGTAATGCTGACTGTGAAACAAGCAGCGTGCTGGGGATCTTACTGCTATGGATAATTCTGTTTCCTGTATTGAAATGTGTATAATATATCCTTGGCTTAAGATAGGAAGGCTTGACTGCTTCCAAGATCAATTTCTTTCACCTTATAGTTAGAATTCCATCAAAGATGAAGCTGAGGAGTGGGGATGCAGGGCTCTGCAAACATCTGCACCAGCAGGAGAGAACGCCTGCTGCTGTACCTCTCACTGCTTGTGCTAGTGCCCACCGTGCTCCATAAAACTGCCTGTGTGAGAACCCGTGAACTCATTTCAGTCAAAACAAGATGGTTGAAAGAACTGTTGTCAAAGCTGTTAGCAGGGCAGGAATCATGTGAGAAAGTTTCCAAGCAGAGCAAACCATCAGAGCAGCAGAAAGAAGCTGTGGATAAGCTCTTCCTATGTGGCTGTGTTCATGAAAGCCTCTGCAGAGCTGCTGGGCACGTCTGAGAGCGTATGGAAAGAGCTCAGCCTATGGTGAATTATCCTTATCTCTGCTCTGGGCATATCTGCTCTACTTGAAAGGGTTTTGTTCTCTGGAGGCATAAGTAGGCCCCATACTTAGTTCTCCAAACTTGCAGTTTGGAATTGGTCTTCTGTGATAGGAATTTAATTGCAGAGTTAAGAATGCCTGCATTCATTGGGCCTCTGAAATAGAAGAGTGGTGCTGTAGAATGGGATGCTTGCTGTGTTCAACACTAAATCAGACTTTTGTTTGATCGTTCACAGAATAAAGACAATGACACTCTCAAGGACCTGTTGAAAGCAAATGTTGAAAAACCTGTAAAAATGCTGGTGTACAGCAGCAAGACACTGGAACTGAGGGAAACATCCGTGACGCCCAGCAACATGTGGGGGGGGCAGGGCCTGCTGGGGGTGAGCATTCGTTTCTGTAGCTTCGATGGGGCCAATGAAAACGTGTGGCACGTACTGGTATGTACAGACTTCCAAGTACTTTTCTTTCTCCAAAATTTGTTGTTTGCTGTTAAACTTTCTCAGTCTCTTTACTGGAAAGAAACTTGCAAGGGAGTGTGCAAGGCCTGAGATGAAATTGCTCTGTTCTCTGTTCATTGGCTTTGTTTTTTGAAAGGCTTTTGAAGTAAAACAGTGTCTGAGAGCATTAGCAAGTCTTATATTTCTATCAGTTTTACTGCACAGTATTCAGATCCCCTTGTAACAGTAACTTACGAGACTGTCATCCAGCCATTGTTTTACAGTCTCAGGTCTGTTTTACTCCCTGGGTTGAAAACTTGATCAGAGTTGAAAGGCTTGTCTGCCCGACTCCAAACTTGTATGAAGTGTGTATGTAAGCTGTTCTGCAGCACCCTGGCTGTTCTATAATGTTTTGTAACTTTCCTTCTTAAAACTAGGAAGTGGAACCAAACTCTCCTGCTGCATTAGCTGGGCTCAGACCTCATAGCGACTATATCATTGGAGCAGATACTGTCATGAATGAGGTATGTGTGTGCTTAAGTTTCTTTGTGTTCATTTATTTTTATTCTTAACTAGAAAATATACTATTTTCTTTCTATCAGTTTCTATCAGTGCTAACTGAAGTAACTTAATACAAAAAGGAAGAAATTCTGACTCATTGCCTCTTCACTGTGCTTAAATGCAACTATGGAAATAAGAACTGCTCCTAAATATCTTTATGAAGGCAGATATTAGACTACACAATGCTAATGTTAAGTAATTCAAATAGCAGATTTCAAATCTGAGGTTGTTCCATATTTCTTCTGAGTTGCCCTTATGATAAGACAGCGGCACCACGACTGCACTGTGTAGCACCTATTAGGTTCTGTTACAGAAAGTTAGGACTAGGAAGCTGGTCTCATCATGTTGTCGTTATAATTTGACATAAATAAGGTCATTATTATCCTTTTGCAGACTGAAGATCTCTTTTCCCTTATTGAAACACATGAAGCAAAGCCATTAAAACTTTATGTATATAACACAGACACAGATAACTGCCGGGAAGTGGTGATAACTCCAAATTCTGCCTGGGGTGGAGAAGGCAGGTAAGGGAAAAAGTACATTACTGGGGGCGAGGAGGGGTGGGACAGCTTCATTACAGCACTAGTCTAAAAGCTGCTCACTTCATTCTTTGCAATACCCAGAAAAGACTGCCCTTATATCCAAGCAGTTTCTGCTGTAGTCGATTACATATTTACTTGAAATTCAGTTTTAGTTAGTAATGCTTTCTGCATTACTGCACTTCAAATACTAAAGAGGCTGTAGTATACCCTGAACAGGCAGCTGCAAACAGTAGGTATAAGTTGAATTCCATGGCGATACAGCTGATACAGCTGGTTGGTTTAAAGAACAATAAAACTTCTGTGCTAAATGTTCATTGCTGAATGTTAGAGAATTCCTGGTTCTGTTGTCTCATGGTGTTATTTCTCCATAGCAGATACTTGGCCTTTTTTTCTGTAAACACAAATGATTGTACAGAGCTGATCTTGAAACTTGCTGTCACCTTGAGTCATCTGTGCATTGCTTGCTGTGGAGTCTTAATAATAAAGTTATTTTACTGACTTCTGTGTTCATATTTTAAAAGCCTAGGGTGTGGCATTGGCTATGGGTATTTGCATAGGATACCTACGCGCCCATTTGAAGAGGGAAAGAAGATCTCTCTCCCAGGACAGCTGCCCAGTGCATCTCTCAGTCCTCTCAAAGATGGCTTTACAGAGGTAAGTTGTAGTCACCTCTTTGGCTCTGTAATATGGATTATGGGGTTTTGTCACTTTTCTGCTTTTACTGGCTCTTATGAAAACAAACCCAGATTATGTAACTTTTCTTTTTTCCTCCTGAAAAGGTTCAGCTGTCATCAGTTAACCCCTCACCGGCATTACCCCCTGGGCCAGCAGGACTCGAGCAGAGTCTGTCAGGACTTTCTATTAGCTCGCCCTCGACTACTGTCAGTAATGTTCTTAGTACAGGTCAGTATGGAAGTCACTCCCAAAATGCTCAGGTGGATTGACTTCTTTGGATTCACACGTGTTTCCATTGGTTTAATAGAGGGCAGAAGGGAAAATAAACTTCTCTCTTTCTCCTTCCCAAACTTTTCTGAACAACAAAGGCTGGAGTGCTGTAATAATGTATTTCACTTTGTAACCTGAGTGTGCTTTACTTGCTCAGAAGAGATTTGATAACGTCTATCAGAAAGAAGATGTGTATTATTCAGAATACTGCTTTTCTTCGTCAGTGTTTTATGGTTATTTAAGGCAAATAACAAATCTCCTGTGAGCAATTATTCATTTGTACTCTCTTGAGGACTACAATCACTGAAGTGTAGTACTCTTAAAATTGACATTTGTTTTCCTGTGTGCTCCAGCAGGAGTTCCGACAGTCCCGTTGTTACCACCGCAGGTCAGTCAGTCCCTTACCTCCGTGCCACCAGTTAACCCAGCAACAACACTACCTGGTGAGTAGGTGACATAGCTTGAGATGTTCCTGAAACAAAACCTTAAAAGAAAAAAGGGAACAGCTGGTCTCTTCCACGGTTTTTTGGGGCTGGGGGGCTACAGCTTCACACAATGTAGGCATTTCATATCAGAACACTTTTATACATCCTCTGTAATGTTATGAATTGTTTTTGAAGAGCCATGTGCACAGCATGGCTGTAGCACAGAGGGCTGAGCTGGCAAGAAAGCTGATATTCATTGACCTGTTAGGCCCCTGCCCAATAGATATAGCACTGAGGATTTCTCCAGGCGTTAGCTGTGCTATTATTTGCAGGGGTCCTTGAGTTGGTACATTGTTTCTTGTTACGTTTCATACACTGTATGTTGCAAAATACTTTGGAAACTGTGAAGCTGGGTGCCACTTTGTATTTTTTCCCTCAGACATCAGGGCAGAAAAAAAGATGTCGGAAGGCATTTCTTGCCTGTTGCTGCATTACTTTCATCTTTTAAAACTCCACTTCAGTGGCCTCCTTTTTGATGCTCAGCTCGTTCTTCATATAACTAGATGGCTAACAGCATACAGCTGCACCTTGCAGTTACTGTTTCTGAATTATTTAGTAACCTAAGCCAGTAACACAAAAACAGATGTCTGTCTACAAAGTATTGAGCATTTTTTCTGATAACTACGAATGTATTGAGCCCTGGTATGCCAGAAATCCTTGTAGTGCATACAATAAGGTTTGTTTGGGGTTTTGTCATGTCATTGGTGCAGTAGTACCAATCCCAAACTGCTGAAGGAACTGCGTTTTGTTGTGTGTGCTGTGAGACAAGTAGGCCAAGATTTGAAGTGATGTTTGCATGTATGCTCTGTAACATAGAAGGTGCTGTGTAGGAAAGCTGAGTGCCAGCATACAAGGTGGGGAACTTCAGTCCTGTACTGTGTAGGTAAAATGGCAGATCACTAAGTTTAGCTTGTTAATGGTTGTTCATTTCCTGTTGCGTGAACTCCTTTCCTAAAACGTGAAAGTACAGATTTCTCATACACTTTGTTCTCTCAGTAGTATGGTTGCCTTTTGGAAAACTACCAGGACACTGCTTACAATTTGCATGCGTGTAATAGTGAAATTGTAGGTCTTAAATATATCAAGGTTTAAAATTTGAGTCAGTCTGTGTGGAAAAATTTCCATATTTTTCCAGCTGGGGGTTGTAGAAAATCAAACCAAAGCTGCTTGTAACTGAACTGAAAGTTCTTTGACTTATTTGATGTCAGCCTTTGTGGCTAATAAATTTCTAGATAGGCCAGGAAGGCTGCTTTTCATCAAAATAGGTGCACTGTGGTCTGCTTTTAGATGTTTTCCTCCTTCTCCCCATTGTTACTGTAGTATTAACATGTCCAACTTTCTTTAATGCTGTTTTCTTCTGAATTTCATCCTATTACAATCATCTCCTGCGCTCAGATTAAGAATAGAGGGCTTCTAGTAGAGTTCTGCAGTCACACAACCATCTTTGTTGAAAACTAAACCTTCAGAAATACACCTCTGAATTCCTTGAAATAAGAAAAGCAGTGGGATTTCTATATTTTAAAGGCAACTGTTCATTCATAGGTGAAACTCAGGCGAACAAGTGTTTTTATATGAAAGGATGCTAAAATGTAAAGCAATATCATACAACTTAAATCAATAAGATCTCAGAAGCACTCAGAGATTAAAAAAAAAAAACACAACTCCAAGTTTTGAACTGTCATTTTTTCACTCTTCTCTCAGGTCTGATGCCATTACCAGCAGGGCTTCCCAACCTGACTGATCTGTCCAAACTTAATTTACCGGCACCACACATCGTTCCAGAAATGGTACAGCCTGGTAAGTGCTCCTGCAAATTGAAAAGCTGTAATAGCAGGTCTGTCCGTGACAATCTTTGACACTCATTTAGAACCATCTGGTGGAGTCCTGAAGAGGATAAATGGAGCGTTTGCTGGAAATGAGAGAAACTAACGCTAAACCTCTGTGTTTAGTTGTTTCATCTTATGTTACCCTATTTATGAGCTCTGCAGGGATTGTCCTGTGCCAAGAAAAAAAGTACATAGTTACAGGTAGAAAAAGGCACAGTGTTTCCTTGTTTGCTTAGACAAGGAGATCAAAGAACCTTGATTGAATGCCAGAGGTTCCAACTAATATTATATGTATAGTTTTGAATCGAAGTGCTGAAGATGCGCGTGGAGTAAGGAGAAAGAAATTAGAAGCTTACACAGAGTAAGTTCTCACCAACTTCTTGTTGCTGGCCAGGAAAATGTAATTATCAGTATTAGTATTTTAGTCCCATCTGCCTAGAGCACTAGAAGCAAACAAGTTTGTTCTGATTCTTTGATTCTGAAATAGATGCATCAGGCTTTGAAACAAACTTGCTGAGTTCTCTCCAAGGATAATAGGGGATTAGAGAAGGGGAAGATGTTAAGCTAACAAAGAATCTGTCTAGATCTGTGTGTGGTATATAGCAGCTGACTGCTCTTTTTTTTATTCTTAGGCATGCCAACCCTTCCTTCTTTGCCACCTCTGAATCTAATGGGAATAACGCCTCCATTGATGCCACCAAAATGCGTTCCTCTGCTTCCTTTGGTAACAGAGGTATCTACAGTACCTACAGATTTGCTTCCCACCATGACTCAAGCTGGAAGCTTTTCTGTTGATCCTGGCACTACTGTAAATGTAGAACAGACCTCTCCGCTCACCTTGGATAGTGCTACCCCAACTTCTAAGGCGACTATTGTTGACAGATCAAGTGAATCCTCTGCTGTGAATGAGAAGGCGTCCAGCGTCACAGATACACATGCTTCTGAATCGTAACTCCAGATCACTCTGTCAGAATGGCTTGGTATTTATTTAGCCATGGGATGCATATTTGAAGAGCAAGCTATCATTAATTTCATACTAGTTTGTACCTAATCTTTAGGAGTCTTGTAAATAATATGGAAGTATAATAAAAATAAAGGGGATTTATAAAGTGTTCTGGGTGGGAGGGGAAGAAGAATACTTGTACTTAACCAAAAAACCAAAACAAAACAACCACAATAAAGAAACATTCAAGGTGGTAAATAGAATTCCACTGCCAAACTTGGACGTGTATGTTTTTAACAAAGGCTGATAGCCTTAGCTAGGCCTCTCCTTGCTTCCAAGTAGCAATTTTTGCTTCTGATAGAAATGAAGCAGTTCTTGCGTGTGACATTTACATACCATAGTTCTTGTCTTTGCAAGTATCATCTTGTTACTGCAGTGGGGATGAGGATGTTTGGTCTGAACAGTACATTTTAACAGTGCAAACTTCCACCTAAAGATATTTCTATTAGAATTGCTGAGTGACCTGTTAACTAACGTGTTGGTATTCAGCTTGTATACAAATCTTTATTTTTAAGCTCTTGAGAGAAGCTCAAGCCATGTTTTGTGACCGCTGCTGTGTTGCTTCACACACCCACTGTAAAATGGCATTTGGAAGGGAAAACAGGATATATGTTACATGTAGCACACAATTTGGCACTTCATGACTACTGTAAGACAAATTAATGGATTAAGCAGACGTACAGCAATAAATTCCTGGAATTTCATCCCTTGTGACAAAATAGCACATTTATTTATTTAATGCTTTTAAGTTTTTCTGGTTTTAGCTCAGCTCTCTGGTACAAATCAGTAAAAAGGCTCTTCTCCTGAGGAATGCATCCAAGAAGGAATGCCAGACGTCCGCACGCAGGCAGGGCCAGCAGTGGTTGGTTAGATCCGCTGCAGCAATGAGTCACAAAATCTGCCTGCAAGCGATTCATGTTTTTTTTTCAGACCGATGTTCAGGATGAACACTGTGGGATTAGAGCAGATGATGCACTTTGTGGAGCCTGGTATGTGTGCTGTACTCCAGCTGACAGCCTCAGCTCCTGGGGTTAGATGCTTCCACACTACTCCAGTACTGTACTACTGGAATTTCACTTATACATGCTTACTCCAACCACGGTCCGACTTCTGGCTGTCATCAGTTATCTGCAGCTTGTCTCCTTTTGGCGATGCAGTGTGCCTGATCACTCTTTGGAACAGCAGTTGCATTTAATTGCTGATCGTAACATTTCAAATTAGTTCAAGTGGAAGCCTTATCTAATACTTGCTGTCCTGTCTTATCTTTATCCCTTAAGCATTTGTCTTCCCTCTTGCCCACCACTGCCATGTTCCCTCATCACCTATTATCTATTTGGAGATCTGTTAAAGACCCCAAATCCTTTTTCACACTGCTAGCAATTTATTTTCTCAACTGCTTGGAGTTTGAAGTCCCTCTGCCTTGGTAAGTACACGGCTCAGCGCTTCTCAGAATGTATCTTTTGATTTATTTTGTAACTCCAGTGTCACATATATCAGAATTAAACTTTGGAATAAGAACAAGGATGTTCCCTCTTTTCTTTGCTCTGTACAAAGAATGTCTGCTACTTCTGAGCTTCATAAAGCCTCACTGGCCTAACAGCCTTTCCTGGTACTACTTTACACACTGACCCAGTCAGAGGCCTCGACAAAGTTGCTTTCCTTCTCTAATCCAAGAGCAGTAGAAATAAAGGTTTTGTCACATACCCAATGTAGAGCAATTGTTACCAAGATGCTGATCACAACTTCATGCCTTTTCTGTTGTTAGTGTGGTATGATGTTCTTCAGAGTAACATCTCAAGTTAGCCGGCACGTTTTATGCTTTCCAACTGCAAGCTGTGGACTTCTGTAGTTGCGTAGTTGTCCCTAGTAGCCAAAAAATAGAATAGAATGCTTAGGCTGAAGTCATGCATTTCTGTTAGCTATTTTAAGGTCCCTGACTGCTTTATATACTCACATTGTGATGATTATGAGAGTAATGGAAGCAAGGCAGTGTTTCAGTGTAGCCAGAAGCAGTTCTGCTAAAGATAACACAGCTTCAAGTGTGGAAGTGATTCGGTGGTGCAGCACTTCAGCTGTAAGCTCCCAGCTACGAAGCCTTAAAAAAAAAGAAAAAAAAAAAAAAAAAAGAGTCAAAACCAGGCACTTAGGACATAAGCAAGGACCTACAGTCGTACTGTTGTACTCTGTCCTGGTGCTTCACATCTCCTTAGCTTGATTTAGTGAAATTGTACCTATATCACTTCTTGACAAAGAGTTCTGTGACGACTTTTCTCCCCTTAGGACAGAGGGACATTTACAGAGGTACTTAAGGTACACCAAGGGACTGACAGCTGATAGCTAACATAACCCTGTTTCCATGAATTTATGTATTCATCTGATAATGTGCAGTTAGGAATAGGTGTATCAGCTTTATTTTAAACACCAACACATGGAATTCTTCCTGTGCTGACAGAAGACAAGGCCACCATACCATGGGCAGCTCAAGCCCTGCATGTAAATCAGAATGAAGAAAGTGCACGTGACTTACTGTAAGGTGGAGCATCCTGTTCTGCAGAAGGCTGCTCTGGGGCCAGTGCTGCTCAGTGCTTGAGATGCGTGTTGCGAGTGCAGGGGCGTAGCTACAGCTCTGCTCGAGTAACCACACACACGCTGAAGAGGTGCATTCTGCAGCTTGAGTCTCTGCTGCAGTGCCAGGAGACGGCTGCCGAGGCTACAAAGTCAGAGCACAAACGTGGGTAAAGTGTTAACAGTGATGAATGCTTCATAGCTTCAGCCTGGCCACACAATAGGCTCTTTCTAGGATCCTGGCAGCCATTTTTTTAAGCAAACCCGTCAAATGTTAAACCTCACTGACACAGCTGGAGCTCCAGCGTGTTTCTGGGAAATAGCTGTGTGGTGCCACGAGATGGCATGCAATAGTTCCTTTTGGCCTAATTCGTAAGATTAGGCTTTGCAGCGATGATATTCCCTCTTCTTATTTTTTTCTCCAGCAGACACTGTATTCAAATGGTTGCCAGCTGGCTGCTGTATGCTAGATAGTACCCTGAAGAATCACAGAGAGGTAACTGAAACCAACTTATTGAAGGCAGCAAAGGGCTGAGCTTAAGCTATTTCAAAGATGCAGAGTTTTGCTGCAAGCTTTCCAAGCTAACCATGGGGGCAGGGGCAAAGTTTGTTTTGAAGAAAACAGCTCTTTACAGGCAGGGACTTGTTATAGATACTACAATGCTGAAGGAGAGCTCTGGGTAATATTCAAGTGAGTGCTGCTTAAGGAATCAAGCTGAAGGGGGCAGGATAAGGATCAGCGATGTTTGATTGTGATGGCTTCCTCAATTACACACTGAGCTTGTTCTGTACTAGTCACATGTGCTCACAATCCCTCCCCGCCACAGAGGCCTCGCTGGCATCAAGCTGAGGGTTGGGCTCATCAATAGGGGTTGGGCACCTAGAATCTCTCTCATTTTATGTTTGAATCCTGTAATGGATGTAGGCAAAAAGATCACACTGCAAAAAATTTCTGCATTTGTAAACACTGTGTAAGCAACTCACACTTGATAGTCGTCTTCCGTGCATTCTTCAGGACAGTGCCAGGGATTCGCTACATGTCTGGGCAGAGCTGTGCTGGGCACTCTACTGAAAAGCAAGAATTCTTAATGTGATTTGCCTACACCATCTGTGGTAGAAACTCTGGGTTTTAGCTGCCATATAAGGGGGAGCCAATACTCACCACTGCATACTGGGGTTTTTTAAATTCATTAAGGTGCAAGAACAATCTCATAAAACAGCTCCCCAAGTCGAACAAAACTGCATTCAGCTCAGGTGATTCTTCATCAGTTCTGCCCACCCCATCACCTACCCCAACTAAAGAATTAAAGCTTCACGAAAGCTGAAGGACAGATGTTTTGTTAGACATCAGATTGCTGCAGGATTTAATAAGCTTAGTAAGGAACATGCCCTTCTCCAGAAGCCTCAACTCATTAATCCTCAGGTGCCACCAAGCATAGTGCATAGATGCACAATGGTGCCAGTGTGCAACCAACAAATTAGAATTTCACGCTGGGAACTGATGAGTCCTTTTTAGGAACATCCTTTGCACATTATTTCAGTTGCCCATTAGTGCCAAGGCACGGTTTTTGTGACACGTTATACTTGGCGTGAGTGATCGCATCAAGACTCATCATTCAAAAGCCACAGACCCAGCCAGGACGGGCATGCAGAGACCTGCTCTGGCTGAGAAGGGTTAAGTGGGGTTCACCAGTTTGTTACCTCCTCCTCAGCGAGGCTCCTCCTGAGTCCCAGCAGGTGAGTGCAGCCCCGTTTCTGCCCATCGGTCACACGCCTTTCTCTGCTGCACACTCGTGCATCTGCAAAGGCAGAATTTTGCCCCTAAGAGAAGACTGCGACTGTGCTGTGCTTACAAGCTTACAGCCCGACCGAATAATGGAGTTCCCAGCCTTTGATCCTATGGGATCAGAAGATAGGGCTCCTCCTTAGTTGCGCAATGTTGTACTCGTTTCTCAGCGCAGTGTCCTGTATTTGTTAGGCTCAGCTAATCCTTTCTAAAAGCTGTTGCTCAGCTCACCCATAACAGAACTTCAGAGAGACCACAGAGGTCAGAATCACCTTGGGCAACCCACGGCAACAGGGAAAGCCACTTCTGCCAGCAAAACAGCTCACTTTAATAGCAGTTCTCATGGCTGAGAGCTGTTTACTCTTTGCAGAGGCAAGTGGCTGCAAATTTACATGCTTGGTTCGTGGAATTTGCAGCTCAGGTGAGCTATGAAAGCCCAGCAGAGACTGAGAAACAAAATAGGAGAGGCAAACACAAGCTGCAAAGCCTGTACTTGACATAAGCTTCCTAGTAAGGCAAGAAGATGCTAAAAGATAAATCAAGATTTCACTTAATTAAAGGACCTTCCTCCAGTAATAGTCACTAGTAAAAGCAATGCAGATCTATGAGCTGTACATTTGATAAGAGGTGCTGAACATAATGGGGTCCCAGGGTTGGTTCTTCTGAACCTTCTGATATGCTGTGAGGGTGTTACGGAACTGCCTGGAATAAACAGCTCGTTCCAGAGGTCCTGCTCCTAAACGAATGCTAGCCACAAACAACCAAGCATCTTCAACAAACTCCACTGTGTTCTCACCTGGTGTTAGAGAAGAGCCAGAAGCGTTCACCTTGCCACCATCTCTGCCTTATCCTCCAAACTGATTTCTCCAGAAAATATATTTTTCTGAATCTTCAAAACAGTCCTCCTTAAAAACAAACTGAAGACCTCAGACCTCCCACTGCATGGGCTTGGAGATGTGCATTGGTTGTATGACTTCAAGATCTGGAAAAATCAAGCATGGAGAAACAGCACAACTTACTTACAGAACATCAGAATTTGGAAGAAAATGTTGGAAAATGCTATAGACCCTGGCTCAATTGTAGCAGTCAGCAGGCACCTGTCAGGTGTGGTCCTCCATGATGGTTAGGCTGGAATTGTAAGAAAAGGAATGAGAAGTCATTTCCCAACGCAGTTTGTGCCCTCAGGTGGGTTGGAGCTCTCACAAACCAGGGAACGGAACAAATGTGGTCCCAGGCAGTGACAGCGGCTTCCTAAGGCTCAGCCCTCAGACGTGAGGAGACGTTTCTGTACATATAAACAGTGCTTGGATAAAATCCTGCTGGAATGCAACTGCTAAGAAAATAGAAAGCAACTGGAAGCCTGTGTATTGCCAAAGAGCATGCTGGGCACTGGAAGTGGCTGAATTTGTAAAACAATTACCTTTTGTTTATGGGTTATGTTTTTTATTTGAAACGTATTGCTTGTGCATCTTACAAGCAACACCTGGTCAGAGAAAGGGAAGAACTGTGCTGGCTCCCTGGGCACGCCGTGTGTGACAATGGCAGGAACGCGCTGTTCCTAACACATTTCTTGTCCTTTTGCATTCCCAGCAGCCAAAAAAAAAAAAAAAAGAAAAGAAAAGAAAAAGAATAAAAACGACATCCTTCTGGATTGCATTATACTTCTGGTTATTTTTAGCCTAAAAGTGCATGTCATAAAGGAGTAGGAAGGCTGTGAGGGATTTGGGGTGAAGCAGCCAGAACCTTGAGGTACTGAGCCAAATGTTTCTGAAATGCTTCATGGGAACTGCCGTACACGGCTCTGAGGGAGGCACGGCAGCACATCCTTACCTGGCTGCCCCAGGTACACCCCAGCTGGTGGCACTGCTTGCTTCAGCCCTCGGTCCCGTCCTCGCCGTGCCCACCTCCAGCCTGCAGGCCTCTGCCTCGGGTGCTGGGCGCTGTCTCAGTACGAAGGTGAACAGGGCCTGCCACAAAGGACCCGCTGCGGCAATGGCTGCTGCCATATCCTGTGCTACAGAGGAAATATTTCAGGCTAAGGCCTGAGGGCATCTCAGACTCTCAGATTCTTGACTCCTATTGCATCTCCCGCCCCCGTTTTCTTCTCTCCTTACTCACCCAAAGGAAGCCCACGTCATTGCTGGATGGTGCCTTGCACTGTCATTCTGAAAAGCTAGCACAGGCTTGCTAAAAATAAAAGTGAGGGTTTTTTTTTTTTTTTTTTGTGATGTATAGGAAGTGAGAGCCTGAAGAGATCTGTTAATGGACAGGAAAGCCAGATGGCCCTCTGGTTAATACACATAATAATTCCTACGTATCACATTAAACCGCATAACTATCTTAACAGGGAAGTGCTCAAATCCCCTTTCAGAAAGGGTGAAGTCTTGGGTTCAGCAATCCAAAGCACAAGCCTGTGCTGAATTACTGGAGCAAGACGAGAAACATTTGCTGTTTTGTGGGATGCTCTTGCTCCCCTCCTCCCACCCAGCAGAGCGCTCACAGGCACTGCAGTGCTCCTCTTTGAGCTGCTTCAGCTCAGCAGGTGATGGGCGCTCAGTGACTGCGCAGGGAGGAGGGCTGGAGCAGCGAGCACCGTCCTGTGAGCAGCCACAGAGAGCAGGGCGCTGGCTGCAGTGCTCAGGAGGCAAAGGAGAGCGGTGCTCACCCCACTGGTAGGTGGGCACGAGCACTCTGTCACTGGAATGTATGGAGCTGTAGTCATTGATGTGCCACCTCACAGGAAAGAGCAGATATTGCTGCAGTTTGCAGCAACAGCTGTAAAACAGAGACTAAACCCTCAGAAAAAAAGCTGTGCACTTGAGGCTGTAGGACTTAGTAAAAAGGAGCCTGAAGCAAATCAGAGATGCAGCTGAGAAGCAGAAGGGGTCTTCAGTAAAACTGTCACAAAGTGGCACCTGGAGTTCTTGGAATTGTTAAGGTTGGAAAATACCACCAAGATCATCTAGCCCATCCATCGACCCGGCACCACCATGTCCCTCAGTGTCACACCTACCCTTTGTAAGCTGCCTTGCAAGCTTCTGATTTCTGGATGAGCTGGAGGGTATTCTGAGATTGAAACTTCAGCTGATAGTGGTAGATATGTACTCTTCTCAGGCTTTGTTTGCCTCACCGTAGGTAAGAGGTTATCCTTTCCTCTCCAGCAGTCTTTGTAACACCACATGAAAAGGCATTATTTAAAGTTACGCTGCAAAAGGAGCGCCTGGCATGGCTGTTGGCTGTACCTTCACTGTCAGTTACCGATGCTGACCTTGCACCCCTGAAAAGGATTTACACTCTGTGTCAGGTGCTTCCTCACTGCAGGATAACTTTCACCACCAGATCTTGCTGGAACAAGACAGCTTTAAAACTGGGAAAAAATGAACGAGGAAATCAGCAATACCAATTACACACCAAACGAAGATAAGTCCCTCTGTCTCATTAGCACTGTTTAATTATCCTTAGATTTGAATTCTAAACATAGATCACAGGCATTCACAGGAGCAAGTACTTGCTTCCACTGTTGTAATACCTTCCATACCTAACATTTCTCTCACCTGTATTATCAATGCTTTAATGATCTATCTGCTGGAGTCACCAATAAATAAGATGCTGACGCTCCACCACTTTCTTAGAAATAGGAAACGTTGTTTAGCAGTGCCTTATCTCTGGCATTTGCACAGCAGTGAGCATCCAGATTACCTGTCTGACTTGTCAGCTCGTTGAGGGGCTCTGTGGCAGGGCCCTGCCTCAGGACCTGGTGCTCTGAACAAGGCAGAGGCAGGACATTTCCACTATGCATGTGTGCATACATTTATGTGTGTATATCCATCTATCTAGATCTCTAAACACAACGTACCGAGGGACAACAATATTTGGCCTGAGCTTATAAGACTTTAAGTCATTTCTCCCTGCTCTTAGTCGAGCACTTGACCCAATCCATCCCTTTTTGGGACTAATTTCAACTTATTCACCAGTTCATCACTACAAACATGGCAAGGAACGCACCTGTTTTTGCCTCAGTTCAGTGGCTGGCACGTTTCTGCACAGTGCTGGATACATCCCTTGCATTTGGGTCTTCTTCACAGGGGTAGAGCTGAAAAAGAGAGCAGAGCTATTCCCCTGGCCCTGCAGAAAATGCCCCCCATATCAGCTCTCCTCTAACCCTGAGGCAGCTCTTAGACCATGCACACCCCACCTATCCAAAACAGAAATAGGGAACTCTTCCAGTTCCAGTTGAAGCAAGCATTTCTGCACAGCCAATGTTGAAAGGAGGGGACAGGGCAGGACAGCAGAGAGAAAGAGAAGCAAACTCCTTTTTCCCTTCCACATCTGGTCAGAAATTCACAGCTTCAAGAAGCCCCATCTAAAAACAGAGATTTCCAAAACATCACCAGCATTTTTAAAAGCACAGAGAGTGCAAACACATTGCCTGGTGTGGCATCAGTCTTTGCTAATTCTTTATCGGCAGTTTCATTTGACTTAGAAATACCATTAATTAGTCTAACCCCATATAAATACCACTGATTAAATGAGAACCCTCAAAACTCAGTGTGTGCACAGCCTGGCACATGCAAGGAAAGTGAATGTAGGTACGTGATTGGATGCTTGAGTTCATGCAGGACCTACAGGAGTCATCACTTCTGTGCCCACAGGATATGGCAGATAATTAGAACACCAGCTTCCTCCTGCACCAGGGCAGTTAGGGAGCACTTAAATAGACGGTGTGTTTTTGCAGCTCTTATTCCCTAGAGATAATGGTGCAGAAATGGTGTGTAAATGCTGGTAGCGTCCACATCACTATGGTGGCTGCTGTGACTTTTGCTGCTTCCCAGAAGTTCTGGACTTCTGCAATCCCTCAGCAGACAGCACAGACCAGCATGGGCTGAGTGGTGGCTCTCACGTGCATCAGCGTGGTCAGGTACTTGTGGGCTGCACAGAACCCTGACAAGGCGGCCATGTGAGGCACCTGCATCCCCTACAGCCGCTGCACACCACTCCTGCTTCTTCCATGCAAGAGCACTCTGTTCCCCGCTCCATGTGCTCCCCATACCACCACTGGTTTGGGTCAGTGTGTGAAGCTGCCACCCACTTAGGCAGGACTCAGAGCTGCTGTGGGGAAGAAGCCACTTCGTTCCCAGCTTCAGCTGAAGAGTTTTCCCCGCCAAACCAAGCGGGGACTGACAGACAGTGCTAACAACAGGCTCTAATCTCTGCAGTTCAGAGGGAAACCATGCAAACATGAAAGAGCCTAACGCTGGGTACAACTTGTGGTTCTAATGAGAACATGCCCTCGGGGTTTATGACAAAGAAATTCCAGTGGCTTTATTGCATTGTGTCTGAATTTCCCCCCCGCCACTTCAACTGGATACAGCGCTGGGGGATCGCAACTGGAGGAGGAAGTGATTTGTGCAGCTGCAGAGGGAAGCGAGCGACCGAGACGTCCGCGCAGCACAGACACTGCAGACTGCCGCCTACAGCCGCCATGTGGGCAATGCCTTCCCTGGCGCCAGAAGGGCGCCCAGCTTCTCATGCCCACCAGCACACACACCCATACAGCTCCAGCTGAGGTAACCTTACTGCAGAGCACAAGAAGACCATGGGCGTCACAGTCCCTACACCCTATGCCGCTCGGACCAGTAGCTGTACAACAGTGTACAGATGAGTGCCAAACGATACTCTTAATTGTGAAGACAGATGCTCCTGCCATCATATACAGTACAAACTACCTCTGTGTCTTTCACCTTATTAGAAATTAATTTACAACCACCATCTCCTGTCACTAGTAAACTTTTACATCCACAATATCCTACAAATACCATGTGGGAAACCATAAGCAGTGAGCATCACATGGGGATGTGTGACACGAAGGTGATTAAAGGCCTCTGAGCTGTGACTGCACTGTTTTGAAGGACAGGAATGGCACTCGGTGGTGAGAACCAAGAGAAGAGCTGAGGTACAACATTTCCAGCCATTTTCAACTGCATATGTATTCTCTCAGTCTTGCTTCAAACTATTGGGCATGCCTTATATTGGCTTTTCTCTGTGCCCCATCTTTACTGCTCCCTAGCACAAACCTGGCAAAAGCCCTGCAACCTAAATCATCATTTGCAAAAGCACACAGGCCTTCACAGCACTGCCTGATGTTAACAGAGGATATCAGAGCACACCCCAAAACAGAAAGACTATCAGTGTAATTCCTCTGAATTCCTCACAGTGGCCTCTGAGCTAAGGAGAAAACAACTTTCATCGTACTTCTCACCATTAAGAACAAGTTCTATTTAACTTGCTAATCATATATGTGAGTTTATTTTGCCTGTAAGTGAAGACATTAAAATAGAGCAAAAAGGATGAATTTAACTAAAAATACAAGAATTGGGACAGAAAATAAAGGATGAAAGAGAAATAGCTCCTCTATTTTGTGTAGTTGGGTTCTGCTAATTGCATGATGTGACAATAACCTTCACAATATGCTAATTTGTTAGATTAGAATGTCTTTAAGCTGTCTAAAGGCTGAGTAATAGAACTGTCTTAGGCTCAGTAATAAGACTGTCCCGACTTGTGACAGCTCAAAGAAGGCAATTTATGAAATCAGCCCCAGCATTTGGTATAGTCCCATGTAACTCTACAAGCAACATGAGGATTCAATGGTATCACAGCAATGAATGTGAACTGTCATTGAACAAATGGAATAAGATGCTGTAAATTCATTATGGACAAATGCTCAGGTGTAGTTCGCCAATTAATGTGTGACCTACCTGGCTTTTCCATTGAAAGGCATGCAGGGAAGGTATTCCAGTGCTCAAACCAGCTCTGCCAGCTGCCACTGAGCCATGGCTGTAAGCCTGAAAAAAAACATTTCTGCATGAGTTAGGCTATTTTTGTCAGTAAGAAAGTTCTCTGCTATACAAACATATAAAGCTGCCCAGTAACTCCTCATGTAGCTGCATAGAGGGACAACCTAACCTAGGAGAACAGAGGATGCCACACCTTCCCACTAAGCCCTGCCCCTCTCTTGCCACTGCCCTCAAATTTGAGTCTGTCTTTGCCCCTGACATCCTCCCTGGCCTCCCCACGACCTTCCCACTGAAATATTCCGCTTTTGGAGTAGCACAGCAGGTTCCAGGAGCACCTCTGAAATGTCCCAGAGACACCATCCCAGAGCTGCTCACCTTCCTGGTGGCCGCACAGCCTGAAGGCACACACAGGTCTGCCCTCGCTACCCTGCCCTGCTAACAGCTCACAGCACAACAGTGATTCATACCATACTTCCCAGCTTGTGTTTTTTGGTGGAAGGGAGAAACGAGATGTAAGCTCAGGAGCCATCAACGTGGGCTGGTTACAAACCTGCCTTGGGTCTATGCCTCCCCATGATCAGAAAGATGGGGAAGCAGAAGCAGGAACCCCTGGATGCCTTCGGAGTTAAGGCATATTTTCCCTTGCATGGTTTTCACACACCTGCCTAGGTCCCCAGTTCCTGTGCAGACTCCCAGCGACACCCAGCACTCCGGCAAGCTGAGGGGTGCAGAGAGCAGTGCTGTGCCTCACAAACCCGTGACTCGCATACCAAGAGGGTTGGCGGCTCTGTGGGCTTTTGAAAGCTTCTCTAATTATGCAGCAGTTTGCTCATAGCTGCGGTGTGTGCGGTCAATAGCACTTGGGCAGCTGGCCAGCAACACAATACTCTTCCCATCTTCTTGCTAGCGTTCAAAGCACTCTTCAGAAAATCAGTGTTAACTAGTCTCTCCAAAATCCCCATCTACCAACCAGCACAAACCAAGTTAAGGGTGAAAAATGCTCCACAGATTTAACAACTTCAGAACAAACAAATAAAATAGTGCTAAAACATGGCTGATTCAAAGAAACAAGCCAACCACTGTTAACTGTGGCTGCAATGGCACTATAATCACAGTTTAAAATGAAGAATTCATCTCACAGTTGCTTCTAACTCACACATAGGTGTTTTTATCACACAGTAATGTAGAATTCTAGCATCTTTCAGTACACGCAGAAATTTAGAAGTATTTATGTGTGTAATGTAAGAATTTCACTTGCAAGGTTCATTAAGAATTGATGAAGTTTAACTTCATTTCTTTTGTCTACCCGCTACTAAATCAGCAGAAAAACTTGGGAAATACAGTGAAGGATAAAGTGTGATGAATCTAGTAAAATGTGCACGAAATACAGTCTAAGCAATGGATGTATGAATTACCTAGAAGTGATCAGCATTTCTTGACAAGTCGCAATAATTCAGGCTTCTGGATTCAGTCTCAAGGGTACTTCTATCCCAAGCACAAATTGCTGAGCATCAGCCATCAGACACCAACTTGGACGTGCTGTGAACACAGAATGAATCCACATGGGGATACAAAACTTCTACTGACAGTACCAAAAGATGCTTACCTCCAGTACACAGGGCTGTGCTTGTGTTAAGATCTTGCAACTTCGATTTGAAAGATGAGACAGTGATTCTTCATGTGCTTCTATATGAAAATGCATTAAAAACAAGTGTTTAGATTTCCGAAGTAAGCATCTGCCAAGGTGGAGTAACTGTCATGTATTCAGCCACAACCACCTATTTTCCCAGAATCTAACAAGGAAAACAAGCCCGCATGTAATCAGGACGATGCACAACCCCCCTTTTCTTTAGGTAGCTCTACAATTTTTGGTTACTTTAACAGTTCTCTAACATATTGCCAAGCTTCGATGTACCAGAGGTTACCACAACACATTCCGGATACACAAACATAGTTAACGCAATCTTACCTCTTTTCCTTAGGCAAAACAGTCTATAACTTCCAAGACGCAGAATAGGATATAATGAAATCTAATGTGAGCATGCAGCCACGGCAAAGTCCTTGAACCCCACACCTTGGTTTCACACTGGCAGACGGTGAAAAGGATGCAGTCCCAGTACTCTGGCGTAACGTAAAGGCAGAAAATATCAGTCTATTTTTTATGGCTAACAAATTCTAGAGAAACCTACTGAAATAATTGGAACTGTTTCTGTGAGGCCTACTCATTGAAATAATGCTTATGTTACTTCATTCTATTACTTCTGTTCGCCATCAAAGTGAACCCATTTTAATAGGTGAATGTAGCTCAGTGATAAGGAAAGCGGATTTGTCCTTTGTTAAAACGCAAAAACACGCAATGAAAACCTTGAAATTTCAACTGTCATTGTTTATTACTGTTTTGGCTACATTCTCTACAATTTCAGCAGCATCTTAAAGAGACAGTTATGTTCCTTTATATACAATGAAAACAAAATGGCTTGCAACATCAGAAACAAGAGCAACAGTTTAACTGTACAATACTAAATGAAAACCTGTGGTAATAACAGCCTCCTTTTTCTGAAACATGGACAAAATTACAGATAGTATTCAGCATCCAGAATGGGACAGTAAAAAGAATAGTGAACTGGAGAGAGATACGCTGTTTTGAAAAATAAGTCGCTACCATACAAGGCAGTTAGAAAATGTTTCACATTTTAAAATACCTGTACAAGCCACAAGAAACATCTCCTTGTTGATAGGAACTTCCAGAGATAGAGAATAGCCATGAGCAACTTCTACATCTAGTACTGATGCACTCTACAGGTTGAGAGTGCAATAAATTGACTTACGGAACTGTACTGTATACGGCCAACACAGCTCGGTTTTACATGCCTTGATTGTTAATGAGTTTCCTACTCAGTCTCTCTATAACGTACAGTTTACTTGCACCTTAAGGAGGTCATCTGATTCTTTTGCTGAAGTAAAAGCAACATTGTTTAGCAGCAATTAAAAGCGCCTTGAGGGAGACTTAAAAAAAATACAATATCCAATTAGAAAAAGCCATACTTTAAACATTTGTACAGGAATAAGTTGCTGAAATTTAACTGAAAATGTGACATCTGTACAACAATTTACAATAGAGCTAGAAGGGAATTTATCATTATTCCTGCATAGAATACTATACATGACTGTTTGCATTTGGTTTCATACTGTTGTTTGCTTTTATCAGAGGCCTGGAAATTTTCACAAGTTTCAATACCACAGCAAGTACAGCATATTTAGAAAATTAAGCTTATTTCAAAATTAGCAACCTATTTGAGAAATAAGTACCAGGAATTCCCTATCAACCTAAATCCTGTGAAAGAACACCGCACGTTTGGAGGTAAAATCCTGAGTGCCAAATAAAATACTATAATTTCATCGAGGAATCTGATGTAGAACACAGCTTTGACTGTCTTGCACTTCTTACTTTGGTTTCGGAAGATCAATGTCTTGGAAACATGGCAGTTCATTGAGTTTATTAAGCAGACGTGGAATTTTTCTTGTTCTCAAATTTGTTCACTACCTTTTTTAAAAATTTTAAATAATGAAAAACTACCCTTCATGTTAGAACTTTCCAGTATCAACCAAATGTACTTTAAGTATTAAAAAGATTATTTACAATGTTCCCCAGAAAAAAACTAAAAACCTTTTCTTCAGTCTTAAACACAGTATACCTGTTAGTGTGTAACAGGCAGTGTCATCCTTCAACGTTTAAAGGTTGTTCTCTGAAGGGCATATTTATTCACAGTCCGTGACCCATTTCAATCATACCAACAACACTATGTAGGAGGACTTCAGCCTGAAAACACAGTTATCAAACTCGTCCTGCGTAAAAACACCCAAATGTTCTCAAGCTCAAGTCTGCATCTGGAAACTACACAAAGATATCATGCCATTCCTCAGCTGGAGAAATTTCAGTATGAAATAATGCTTGAAGTAGGTGGTGTAGGGGATGCTGCTAGCCCAGTCATATGTAAGTTTCCTGAAGAATTTGATCTCCTCATATGAGGGAGAAGGTAAGGATCATTAGCCAGTTGATGGACATCAAATCTATCCTCTTTTCGGTATGCTAAACAGCGTCTGATAAAGGCCTAAAAGAGGAATGCAAAAAGTTACAATACCATTCCAAATACTTCCATCTGCTTACAAGCAAATAAGCATGTCCTTCCAGATAAACCAGCTTCTGAACAGACTCTTGTTCTTATAGAATTCCATTCAAAGACAGCCTAACATTCTACTACAGATTCCAGTGAAAAACAGAGTATGTTGTAGCAGAAAAAAAATAAATCAGCAAGCCTAATTGGCTTAAAGTAATCACACTTCAAACACATACTTCAGACACAAAGATGTATGAACTATATTTACAATCAAAACATTAGCATTTCACACAGGGAGAATTCTGCTTGTGCTATCCCTTAACAGCATAGTAAAAGCTAAAAGCAAATGTCAGAGGACCGAGAAAGTAGAAAGGAGCTCCACGGAGCTTCTAAAACCATCCAGCAGCGCACTACATGAAGAGCAGAAGATGCAGGGACAGTTGCCACTTTCAACAGGCAATAACCAACAGATCATTTAAGAAATCACCACCTAGCTGGAACTTCTCTCTCACAAAGGAGTCAATTCCAACTGATTTATAATATCTTAAAAACTGGGAAAACAATCTCTGTTTATCTCCAGGGTTGCTTTTGAAACACTGTATTCTCCTTCATCAAGGTCCACATGATATCTGTCAATTATTGTACGATGCAAGTTTCTGTTCAGTCTCATGTCTAATATACACAGAACACTCAGTCTCCTGGGAACTTGGGCTTCAACATTTAATGACAGAAAATCCTTACTGCTGCTACAGAACTCATTAGCACATCATTACTTAATCTAGAATTTAAAAGAATTACATATCTTTTCTTGATAAAACTCTTCAATTGTTTGTCCTTTGCTCCAATTAAAAAGTGGAGATTAAAGGAAAATTTAATCTGTGATATAAGTCCTAAAGAATCCTGCTAAAATTTCCTGCTAACACATACATATCCAGCAGGAACTAGTCACAAAATAAAAACATGCACATCTTAACATAAATTCACACATTCTTGGACATTTGGGGATTTAATTGAATTCTTCATAATGAATCCCTAAGAAAAAAAGCTGCTAAGTGCAGTTTGCAAGGTTCTCAGAGTAACAGTTGTTCCTAAAATGTTTGTAGAATGCTTTGTGCTTCTGTGGCAGTGCAAATATTACCATAATGCACAGAACACTGCACAAAATAGGAAAAAGTAGCAAGGACCAAACGACAATTACAGTCTGGAAACAAACAGTGTCATTTCAGGTTCCGTATTTATTTCATCCCCATGTTTTCCAAATCAAAACTTCAGTTTATTGCTGTTCTTTTCCAACTACCAGGCCTATAAATCTACACAGTCATCATAAACTGTCCAAATTTACAAGTTAGTCTGAAATTGTTTTATAGCGCTTCCACCAGAGAATAATTTCTCCCTCTCTTTTACAGCTATCATGACATTGTTAATAATCTTTCACTATTCTCCACGCCTGTTTTTTCAAACAGAACAGGGAACAGAGAATATAAAATAAGTAACTAACTACATCAGAACCACGCTGAATTATTTGCTTTCTTCCGATGCCCTTCAGAAAAACACTACTTACCACAAAGAAATGCAGAGTTAAAAGACAGAAATATAAACTGCTAGCACATAACATTACCGGCTATGGGTTATAGGATACATATTTGTCAGCTGCACTCAAAGGAGATGATTTTTCCAAACTGAGATGAACCTCCCCCGAATAAAACCAACCAACAACAACAAAAAAAAACCAACCACCACCACCTCCTCCAAAAAAACAGGACAAACTATAATATTCAACCAAATAGTCGTAATTCTAACTGCAGCTCATTCACTAAAACTAGTTCTAGAAAATACTGCCAACACACACACACAACTGCTTATGTCTCTGACAGAATTGTCTTCTTGGGAAGCTACATCCTCTAAAACTGCGTTGCCTTTCATTTTTATCATGAGAAGCTCAATTGTCTTAGCATCCTTAAATTTTCAGCAGCCTTTTACTTTTACAAACAAGTACCTTGGAATGTTTTCTTCCAAATGCACAGGATTGGATTTGTCATAGATGCTCACATCAGCAGTAACTTAGAAAACCAGTGTAATCTGTTCTCTTAATCGCTAGTCTGTGCACGTGTGTTTGATACTACAAGTTTCAAAATATGATTATCACAACTCAAAAAACATTGCAAACCACTACTTTAAATCTGATCAGCTATTTTAGCTGTCTTCTTTCCTGAAACAGCATCAACAAATATTAATCTTAAGAATTTGTGCTTCTAAGCTCATAGTCAAATTAATGCATGCAAAGTATGACCTCTGAAGGGGAAGAATGTTGGCAAGAACACTCTCCAGGTATTCAGTAGTCAAACAGTCCTTAAAGCCAATAAGGCTGGAGAGAATAAACATACACTATTTTCAGAGAAAGCTCCCACTGTTTGCAGAAGTATTTCATGAGAATTTTTAGTGAGACAGTTAAGGTCTTCTGCAAAAAAAGGAAAGCAGATGATTTTTCAGAGAGTCTAGTTTAAAGTTGCTTGCAGATTTCTAGATATATGGTCCTGCTTTCAAACACATGACTTTAAGAAGTCCCAAAATAAATTCGTTGAAAGAAAGACATGAAAATATTAGTTTCTTCATTATGTTTTCCTACATGTTATGTTACTACATCCCACAGCATCCTTAACAGCAATTTTATAGCTGAATCCTTAAAAATAAATGAAACAAGTTTTAACCACTGCTCTGAGCTCATATAAAACATTACCTTGGCTTCATTGCTAACAACAGGCTTAACAGGGAACTGGACTTCTGTGGCTTTTAATATTGTATTTTCTTGTAAGATATCTTGCTGTGATTGATTGTGGCCAAATGGCTGAAAAATAAGCACAGGATTTTCTTCATGACAGTTATCCAACTATTTTGATTTCACAAATACGCAAAAGTAGATTGATTACAGTGTTAATATATGTTTCTAACCATTCTTTCAATTAAGAAAATGTTTCAGTCAAAGCCTTTTACATTTCTCATAGTATCAGTGCACACTAGCAAAAACTAACAAGTCATTTCCATACAGATTCACATCTTTACAAGTATTGTTCACTTTCTACTGAAAACAGGAAAGCATTTATACTAACAACTTAAGATAGGCAAGCAATATTTTCCTTACCTTTCTACCATAAAGACACTGGAAAAAGATTACTCCAACTGACCATACATCAACCTTATTAGAAATCTTTGGTGGCTCTTTGCCAACTACAAAACACTCTGGAGGCAAGTACCTGAAAAAGAAAACACATGCCTCAGTGTCAGCGAGCAGATGTATGGATCACTAGAACTTGTTCAAAGATCAGAGATGGTATACAAAAAAATTTGTGCAGGTTGGTATTTGAAGAACTGTACAGTTATCTTATGATCCTTATTCCAACACTTACAACACTGACCAAAACTGACAGGCAGTTTTGGCAGACAAATAGGGAACCTATTCTTTACCAAAACCATTAATTATCACTAATTATTCAAGCATTGGGATCCTATTAGGGTAAATATACACCTTCTGTCTCTGTTTTAATGTGAAAAGATGAAATGCACACAGGACATTTAAAGCTACGTCTCATTAGGAATCAAATGTAACATATATATGATTTTAAAGTTTTCGGTAAGAACATGAGAGTTATAAGGTAGATAAATGTGATCATATTTCTATGCCTGTCATTTCCATGGAAGCCATACCTCAAAAAACCCTCAAGAATATCACTACGAAGGCAGCTAATTACTACTGACTGTAATAAAAATTTTAAAAATAAAGGGGGTAAAAAATTCTTTAGAGCAATGACATATCACACATTCTTTAATCAACAGCATGTAAGCCTTTAAAAATAAATTTAAAGAAATGCCTTTGAAAATGGAAAAAACAAAAATATGAAATAAGAATGCAACACAACTATGAATTTCATATAACATTAAAAAAAATCTTCTAGAATACTTCTGCACAATTCTGATTACAACATACAAGGAAGATGGGCTTGAACTAATGCAAGCACACAGAAAAACTACTGAGATGATGTGAAGAATAGAAAGCCACAATTCAGAGAAAAGCCAAACGCTATAAAAACACAAGGGAGCAAATATCAGGAAGGGAAACAACCTATTTCAAAGGAGGCCAGTGTTGGTGCAGCAACAAACAAGTACAAACTGGCTGCAAGTAAACAGTTCTATCAATTAGAAGATTAAGTTTCTAATGATCACAGAACTGAGGTTATGGAACAAACTTCAAATCAGAGATGAGTGGGGACAAAACACTAAATTTAATACAAATGGCTCTAGGTTTACAGAACAGATTACATGACCTGAATGCTTGGAAGGACAGGTAACTCGACCCAGTGACTGTAGAAATCTCTCCCAGTACTACATTGCTGAGTTTATACGATTTGCCTTACACAGATTTATCCCCATCTCAAACTAACTCAAAACTTTCCCACAGAGAAAGCATAAATTAGAAACACAGAGATTTATCATCAATATGTAATGGTCACTGACAATTTTAGATCTCTGAGTTCACAACACCACTAGTGCATGTGGTGCTTTAGATGAAAGCCAAAGGCCCAAACTTTTTGAATAATGTTCCAACAATTAAATATTTAAACTCATGTTTACACTGAATTGAAGCAATAAAGAAAGCAGCAACAGTCTAACATTTCTAAAATGCTTCAACTGGGATGACATGTCTTTTCACAGGATGTGCACATTTCCATTCACTCAACAGTATGTGTGAGGCTTTTTTTACTAAAAATTCTCAAGGAAAAGACAAAATCTGTTAAATGCAACTTCCAAATATGGGAGAAGTTGAAGAAGAAATAGGAAGGGCACTGGCTTCTCCGTTTAGAGTTAAGAACCAAAAGCTGAAACCTATCTTCCTACAGGTAGAAAGAGGAGAAAAACAAACAAATGAATTCACAAATAATTATCTGGTCAATATAGGCTTTCTATTCCACTCACTTTGACACAGGTACTGTGCACAAAGGCTCAAAGATCTATTGTGTCAACTTGCATCTTTAGAGAACAATCTCTAGAAACAGCTTTCTGTTAGCAATAAAATGTTTTTTTGGTCTTTCCTGCCCTGTAGGCAGCTCTAAAATTTCAGGTTTTTGGACAAGTATGTGGGTACACACAGAAAACAAGTCACAACTGCCCAGCTGTCATTAACCTTTAGGATGGAAGAGTAAATACTCTTTTATCCTAAGGACATTACCTTCTGGTAATCCCTGCTCTAAGATTTCCAAGGACTAAGCACCCACACTTAATCATCACAGCTCTGTCAAACATCTTTAACCACCTGCAGCCAAAGATTAAACACCTGCTTCTTCTGGAAAACAATGTTTATAAATCACAGAGATTTGCTCCACATTTGAAATAAATAACTAAATAAATATTCCTAACTTACTTCAGCTATGGCACTATTCTGGAATATTCGTGAATATCAAGATCCACAGTACTGCACAAAAATCTTTGTTTGTCATTCATGTTAGTACTTTTAATCCTAGCTACCTCTAGGAATTAGCTTTATGAAAGCATTTCTGAAGCCCCCAAAATGATCTAAACCATAAAATCAAACCAGGCATTACCAGTAAGTTCCTGCTCCCTGTGAAGTTAAATCCATTCCATCCACACCATAGCTATCATCATCCATTATTTTGGACAAGCCAAAATCAGTAATTTTTATTTCTCCACATGCTGTTCCATCTACAAGAAGAATATTACCTAAACAGAGGGGAAAAAAATACATTTTTAACTTCAAAAAATGCCACCAGAATGCTTTGTTTTCAAAACCAGCCACAATTTTCAGGAACATTCAACTTAATGAGGGGTCAATGACATCTTTACGTCACCTTTTTGACCTCAAGCCTAGAGCATCTGGACTACGACATCTTAGCGCTGTCTCAGGAACTCTCTAGGTTACGACTACTATCATCTTAGATGGCTCCCTCAACTGGGAGCTGTCTGAACAGCAATACAAAACAGGACACCAGACATAATCAAGTTTTGCATTTTTCTGTCCAGAAAAAATTCTAAACTACACATTTCAGGGTTTGCACATGCCTGAAAATAGCGCCAAGACACCGCTGCATTTCAAAAAAATCTAGCTCCACATGGTGACGCTGTGCAATAATTTGATTTAAAAAAATCATTTGATAAGTTTTCTCCAAAGATAGAGCAAAAACTAATGAGACTAAGACTACATTCTGTACAACTTCCTAATATGAAATCTGTTATTCTTCAATAGAAATCTATATGAAAAATTCAGCAAGTAAGCAGTCTGGCACCAATCGCTACACAACAAACCCTGGACTTGAAGTCTAGCAGATTAAAAAAATGTAAAAGATAGAATACATCATTTAAGACAATATTCATTATTATTATTACTAGAAAACGTGACCAGGATTTAGGGAAGAGATCCAATTAACAACTGTGTAGACTGGCTTCCTGAGAAAAGCGAAACTGTTTCAAATAAAGAGGTAGTTAAAAAAAAGACTATAAACATGCAAGGATGCATAAGGAAGAAAAAAAAAATTCATAATTAGAAAATAGTTCTGCAAAGTCCTGGTTGGAAACATTTAAACTTAGATGCAGAAAGTGATTATTTCAATCCTTTATCGGCTAAGAAATATATAAGGGAAAAATTATTTACCAATCAACATTCTATGATGATCAGATAGGATCAAGCCAAATAATGATCTTACATGCTTATACTATTAAATACTAATGTATCTACATGCTCTATGACATTTTCCTACAAATACAAATAAAAACAACGCAAAGGAAAAAAGTTGTAACAAATATTTTTATAAAGAAAGACAAGTTATTTCAACAGTGAAACTAGAAAGAAAAGTATCCACCTCTCAGATTAACATAAACCTGACAAGCCAAAGATAATTTTGGTATTTTGAAGCATGAATTACAAACAAAATGAGGGTAAAAATGTGATGACATTTTCAATATTGTCATTTATCATTTACCTGGTTTAAGATCATAGTGTATAATAGGGGGCTTGATCTCATTGAGATACCGTAGTGCATTTACTATTTGCATTACAATGGACCTAGCTTCCTTCTCTGACATCAATTTATGTTGCTTGAGATAGAAATCCAAGTCATTGCCTTCACAGTATTCTAACACCGTGCAAAACCTAGGGCAGAATTTACAGAGACAAAATTAAATGACATATCCAACTGCAAGATCAAAGTTATGACAATCTAGTTTAATATCAATAAGTTAAACAACAGCTGCCTGAATATCAAATTATATGAATGAAATTGTTAATAAAACATGTGGCATAATGATTAGATTATGAAATCTGACATCAATCAGAACACAAATAACTCACCTAAAAAGAAAACTTATGCGCACTAAAGACGTGTTACAAAACAGTGTTTTCGTCCCTTTATAGAAGACCTCCTACATATACATCTGCAACAAACTTCTGCAACTAGTGGTTGAGTTTTTTTTTTTTTTTACTGTTGTCATTGTCTTTTTTTTCTCCTTCTTTTTTCCAAAAGTGCCCCTAAAGAAACGCTAAGTATTTTGGCTGAAAGCCAAATATTCTTCATTTCTATTTATCCAACATATAACACTAAAGCCCTTGTCACGTTCTAGAAAACATGTAATTTCATGTACTTACGTATCTGTATCCAAGGAGAAGTAGTCATATAATTTAACTATCCGGGGGTGATCCAGTTCTTTGTGTATTCTATACTCTCTGCAGGCATGTCTAGAAGAAGATTGATACATTAATCTTCCACAATCGATAAAATGCTATTCAATTTAACATATGAAGCGTAAGTCATTAATATTTACTTGTGGTAGTTTTCTTTCTTTTCATCCCTCCAGCTTTTGTTAAGCTGGTGAATCTTCACAGCAGCATATCTTTGTTCATAAAGATCAAAAGCCTAAAAAAAGAAACCCACAAATATAGCAAAGTTATAACCAAGCTGATGATAAAAATAACACCCAAGAGAAAGAAGCAAAATTGGCATGTAATTCACATGCCTACTGTAATGCTACCTCCCCTCCATAGATTAATCAAAGAGGTTTTGCTCAATCAATGCTAAGTGAGTATACACATTAAAATCCTCCTGCTTATTTTAGATCTCTCACTATCCTCGCTCCAGTCCCAGAAATCAAATGTGCAAGAGTACATGCCTCAAACACTAGATTTAGTAGACTCAACATACTCTACCTTGTATACTTCACTGAAGCCACCTCGGCCAAGTAAGTGGAGTAACAAATACCGTTCATTCAATGTGGGGTGATCTTTAAACCTTGAAAGAAAAAAAAGATTTAATTCATTTTTGTTTAAGGTATACAAACACAGCCCGAAATGTAAGTATCTGAGTATTACTTCTCAAACAGAACTTTTCTTTCTATTAGTGACATATAAGATACTGAAGAATATTTAACCATGTGCAACTTTATGGCACAGTTATACAACACAGTAAATTCCAGTATCTTTCGATTATTTAGCATAAAACTATCACAACTACATTGTCAAATTCCCTAATTCTGGCAAACTTTTTGTCATTTTTCTTTTTTTGTTAAGATAAGAAAAAAACACCCTTAACCCACTCTCTATAAATGCTAACTAAAAAAATGCTAACAAAACCATTATTAACAACAGTAATCATCATCACTATTGTCAACAGTAAAATCAGTAGGACCTGCTTCCACTCCATAGCATGAGTTCTGCTTCTATACTGTCTGAACAATCAGAAGTAAGCACAGAATTTCAGTATGTTTTTCATCTCTCCGATCTGTTCATTCAACCTTTATTAATAAACATGCCCAGAAACCATGCAATGCTGACATTCTAAATGTTGTTGAATACTGCCTTGCAGTCTGTATTACTAGAGGGCTGTGGTTCTCCTCCCTACATCCTACAGCAGGTATCCTGCCAAAATCCCAAACCCTTCCTTGCATAAAAGGTTTATGAAATGAGATACAGCAGTGCTCTGCTCACTGATCCCAATTTGCAAGAAGTCAGCTTCTGCTGATTCTTCTGGAACTGATGAGGAAGATACACTTCCAGTTTCACACGAAACTTGACCAGACCTGTTGTACATACTCATCTTCCAACAAAATGACTTTTATGTAAGACTGAGAAGTTATAAAATAACAAACAGCAACACAGGGGAAAGCATGCCAAATGACTAAGTATCTGCTCACACTCTTATGAAAAGCAAGGAGGAAAAACTCTTTCCAAATGCAAAATGATGTTGCAGGATAAACACCACATTCTCTCCTGAAATACGCAGAAAACAAAACATATCCTTCAATCAAACCAGTCACACAGAGTCTGACTGCTCATGTTAGCGACAGCGAAGGAAAAGAATACAAAGGATTCAGTGAGACATGATAGCTACTGCAGCTCTTTCAGGCTTTGGAAATGGATGGAATAGATAAAAATATGCTTCTTATCAGCTGCCAAACTCCTTTAAACCAAGATGATGGACTGATTGTCCTTCCAACAAGAAACTGGATTTCTCAGTTTAAACTTTTTGAAATACAAGTTTTCTAGAAAGTTCTTCAAAGAACAAAAACTTGGGTAAATATTTAGGCAAATAGATAGTAAATGATACATGCAAAACAAAAGATTCCAAGTCTCTTCACTCACTCTGATAGGTGATCTCACATGGTGCTACTGTATCATTTTAGAACCAAAGATAAAATATTACTAAAATTGGTACTAACAAGAAGGTTAGCAAGTTTGTTCATGATTTCTGAAATGCAAAGTGGTCTTTAAAAAAAGAAATAATTAAACAGTATTCTGGAATTGCATCCAAAAGTATAATCTCAGAGATGCACCTAATTAACGTTTGTTGTGTAAGATGTTACTTCTTACATTTATCCACCTATCAAGGAGAGAAGAGCAGCGGAAGGACAGTGAATACTCTACACATCTTCAGTACAATGATGAGATACTTATACTCATGAATCTAAGGCCAGTTGCCAACTATACCCCACAGAAAACTTTAAAGAAGGGTTTAGGGCTAGTTTGAGGAAGAACTAATCCAGAAGATTGAGCTGGAGTTAACATTAATCCAGAAAAAGAAACCATGGGAGCTGGAAATTTAACTTGGATCAACTTCCAGCAGCTGTTTTCTAGAGAAATGCTATTGCTGGCATGTGAAAAGAAAAAGGGCAAGGGCATAAAGAAATAGCTGCAGATAGGCAGAACAGATTTCTTGGAAGCAACAGTGCCACCTTAAAGCCTTGATGAAACACTAAGTGTTAGAGATGTAGTCCCCACCATGGAAAACACAGTAACTTTATTAGTTACATAATTACTACTTTGGAATCTACATAGTTAAAGTAAACTTTAAATGCCAATTTAACATTACGATATGCTGCCATGTAAGCTTAAGTATATAGTGAATTTAACATAACACAGAAGATCCTGTGTTTGTCTTTCTCCTATCAGGTACCTGTAATGTAAATTACGGTGCAATAAAACTAACTGACTTAGCTGCATTATGAAATAGTTCCTCCTGCATCAAACCTCCCCACCATTTCCTTGCGTTACTGTCAGCTGAAGGTTCCAAGATTTTTTCCTAGTTCCAAGTTTTTTTTCCCCTAGTGACGTGGTATTGCAAATCTTAGCATTCCTGTGTTAAAATCTGTGTATGTATATTATTCCCTGCATATTCAGTAAACTATTAAACTTTTTAAAAAATTCTTATTTGGTAAAGCTTAAGTAAGCTGCTTTTTAAAATATACACAAACAAGGAACCAAAGAAAAAATCATGAGCCTGCTTATATCCTACAAACAAAATTTGATTTTAGAGCATTACTTTAAAAGTAGACATGCAAAATCAAGACAGTAAATCTTACTGTGAATTATCTTCATTATTTATTCTTTTCAGTTCTCTGATGTGAAGATTCCTAACTCTTTCCAAACGTTCAAGTTCTGCTTGTATTTCAGCTTCCTCCTGCAAATGAAAAGAATCAAGTATAAAAGCTCATTTACTCCTCACCTGAAAAGGATATTTTTACCCCTGCATCAATACTAGTGGTGATGGAGGAACATTACTTTATAAAACCATACTGAACTAGAAGGAAGTGCTGCTTTTCTTCTAAAGCCTGAAAAACTCAGAGAGATAAGGCAAAAAGTACGTTCAAGGAACTTCCTGTCCACGAATCCCCAGGTAATGGGATATTCACAGTGTTGTTCTGCACTGTAGGGATGCTATTCAAAATGAGAGGCAGCTGGGTTTTGTACCTCAGCCAAGGAGAGAAATTATCTGGGAAGCAGGCTAAAATTGATGTACGATGAAGAAAAAAACTGAGATATGCACAGTTACAGATTTTGTACAAACTGGCAGATTAGGAAAAGATGTCTGAAATATTTACAGGTTGAAGGGTAAACAAAAAATGTAACAGAATAAATCATTACAGCAAAAATGCTCTTAAACTGCTGATACAAAACACTAAAACAAAGCTAATTTCAAAATATTTATCCATTTCTATCTTACTAAACTTAGAAATGTAGTATATGTATTAACTAAAACCTCAAATGCAATTTCAAAAATGCTATGTTAGCTCTGAGTATATTCTCTAACTAATCTTGGCACTTAGAACTATGTCATCTTTATGCTGCATATAAGAGAACATTTAAATAGCTATCTATTCAGAATCTCAACAAAAAAAAGAAAAGAATGCATAGAACCTCATTTATGGAAACCAGCACATCTATCCATGTGGTATGCTCATTGAAAGACTCTGTCAAAAGAGCTGCATCTATTTCAGAGTAAGCACCTCTAAAACTTCAAAGTTTGAAAGAATGAGAGCCAAAATTAGTTCATACAAGAAATCTAATAATTACAAAATTATTCTAGCTGAAAAGGAGAAAGAAAGCAAGCCTGGCATCTGATACGTGGCTTTTTGTTTTTTGGGTTTTTTTTTTTGTGTGGGTCTTTTTCCCCCCCAGCAGTGCCCCACATCTTCCTGTTATTTTGGCACAAGCTGTTTGTACAGCCACACGGTGAACCAGACTTGAAAACTGATCAACTTTTTCTTTAAAAGGAAAACAAAAAACAACAAAAAACAAACAAACAAACAAAAAAACCAAACAAGCCTTGCCAACACATGCATATTTGTTTTTTGATAAAAGATCAGTTTTCTGATCCAATTTATACTGTAACTGCACAATCTAGTGGTGCTGGTAAAGGCAACAAGTCACGGTACGAGGGGTGGAGGTTCATGGGGGACATCATGGGGGAGAGAAAATTGCTTTAAAGTCAATGTTTCTGAATACTGTACATCATAAAACCCCACTCTGACACAATATCTGTATTTATATAATCTAGAAACCTATCAAATAAGTTTAGGAACCCAGATCAAATGATCATAGAATCAAATGATGCATCATTTGTTTTTCCTAACATCTAATGTTAACTGGTTCTTTTGCATTGTTTTTTTTTTTCCTGTTTACAAAATTTGAAACTTTTTCATATTTAGATTAATACTTGTGGATCTCCATTAAAAACTCGGAAATTATATGCAGTTCCTCATAACCCATTGTTCGTCTATAAAGAATTCTAGTCCTTCTTTCTTCCTCAAAAAGGTCACACACTTATACACACACTGTCGTCTAAAGGCTGACAAAAAAACCAACACATCAGTTATCCCTCTTTTGGACTTTTTTATTCATATATTATGCAATTCAGTTGTTCACAAAATGTGGTTCATAGGTCAATGTTAGTCCAAAGAGAACTGGCTGGTTGCATTGTTTCCAGCTGTTATTTAGGACACTCAGTCTGTGAATACCTTTAAGCAAGAATGAATCAGCTTAGCTGCCTCAGATCACTGCTATATAAAAGGAAGTGAGAAAACAAGAGCCTCTCTCCAGGACTAAAGCAGTTAGATGGAAAAGAATTTCCTGGGGAGCAGAAGGAAGAAGAGAACTGGTGGTGGCAGAACATACAGGGCATCAAAAAAAAAGAGCACCAAGAAAGCATCTGGGTAGTGAAAAGGAAAAGGAACAGACAGCAAAAAAGCATATGCAGAAGGAAAAAATAATAAATGTAATCAGCAATGAAGCACTAGGGAAGAAATACAGTAACATAAAAGGTAACAAAATTATTTTTCTTAGTTACCAACAAAATCTGCATAATATATGGGAATTAAAATGCAAGAATGTATGCTTATTATTACTTTCATGTTTATTCAAACATGATTTGCTAAGAAATAATATTTTTTCCCTTCTAACATTTGGACAAGTTTGTTCTTGCACAGAAAACCTCAGCAACCATGCTCAAGGTGTAAACCACATCTGGACATTAAAGAAGTTTCTAACAGCTTCTTTCATACATCACTCGCAATTCCCAATAGATATAAGAAAAATAAATAATGCAACCTACAGAATCTCATCACACACCTTCAAATGAAGCTGTTGCTATTTCTACTGCAATGAAGCACAACCTAAGTGGGCAGTCTATCTCACAGAGCCAGCAAGTTTCTATTCATATTTCCTACTATAGGTTCAAGTATTTTCTAGGCATACTCTTCAAGAACAGCACCAGTGTTCTCACAGGGCCCAGCTGGCTTCAAGGAAAAAAGCATTGCTAGTTTTTTTTTCAAAAGTCAAAAACTGGAATAAAGCACACAAAATTTAAGAGACCAGAGCGCTAGGAAATATTTTTTCTCTCCTGCTATAGAGAGTATGCAACTGAAATGGGTACGGCAGATTATCAAAACATAGTATTCATCCAGAACTGGAATGTCCCATACAATGGACCTTTTTAAAGGTCCAATACCAATGTAAGAAGTCACATCAAATTTGACTCCACACTCAGCTCTAAAGCAAGACTGGTAGTTGCGGTTACATCTCTGTTACAAGGATTCATTATTGCTCCCTTTTACTCTCAATGTCTATGGTAAGTAAACCCTCTCCTTATTCTGGCAGTACTAGTTTTGACTGTTTGGGGCACAGCCCAGAAATGCTAGAAGAACAGAGCAGACACATACCTTCTTGAGATGTCCTAATCGAAGTTTGAAAATTTCTTCCTGTTCGTGATACTCTGCTAGAGTCAAACTGTTAAAAAAAAAAAATCTTATTTAGTACTCTTATTTAAATGCTACAATACACATATTATCTTATATTAATTATTTAAAATCACAATACCGAGGGTGCCTTTTTGAACCATTTGAACCTTCACTTTTGTAATTTCAGGTTAAAAACATGCTTTCCAGAGAGGAAACCATGTGTATATGATGAACGGGGAAAAAAAATGGTATGGCCTCCACAAAAAATGCTAAAAACACACTGAAGTGGTGAAAAAACAAATGCTGGATGGCATGCACATTTTACGGTCTTGCTTAGATCTGTTATTTGCATTATGCAAAGCTAAGAGCATGATGTATTTTTAAGAAGTTCTTAATTTACTGATTTCAACTGTCAACAGTCCTGGGAAGGTAAGTTATACAATGTAATAGAAAACACTGCAAGTCAAGTGAAAAAAAAGCCAGAAAACCCAAACAACACTGGTGACCACGTCCCTGTCCATTTTAGAAGGAAGCAATCTTTTTTTTTTTTTTTTTAAGAAGCATTACACAAACTTATTCTACAACTTTTTTTCCTACTGTAATGAATAGCAGCCATCAGAAAATCACAAACATTCTGAAGGCAAGAAGTGAGGAAATTCACCTCTCTTCAAGAAAGAGAAGGTCCCCTTAGAGACACATTTTGGCACTAAACTTTTACATTTTTTTCCTGACAGAATCTCCTCTGGGAAGGAAGGAGAGGCATTAAAGCAAATGTGAAATGGGATATCTCAATAGGCTAAGAACGTTGACATTGCATTTCTCAAACGACAGCAAGAAACCTAAAACAGTGCTCTAATTCCTGCTCTAATGAAAGATCCATCAAAGCCAGCACTGAGGCCAAGTTCGACAACTCACAGCAGCATCTCTGATGTTTTTTTCAGTATTTCTTCTTGAACAGCTAACCACTCTAAGACCGATTAAGCTCTCAAAAAAATGCAAAGAAAACCAACGTGAATAAGATTATTTCCTTCCAGGTTCTTGTCTCCAGTAAAAACTGCAGGTTTGCGTATCTATTTCCAGAGATACAGATTACGTGAAGTTTTCAAGCAGAAGTATCTTTAGGAGGATTAGCAAAGCTGAATAAGTAAAACAAGCTGAAAATATAAAGTCTGTAACACGAGATATCCCAGAATTTTCTTTGAACACTAAAAGCCCTAAAACCATAGATGCTCTGAAAATCTACCATAATACAGGATATTAAGACCATAATGTGGTAATAATAGGATCATATATGGTCTTTTTTATTTTAATTAAATCTCAGCTATCTACGCAGTTACAACAAAGTGCTTAGATGGCTCTAATAAGTACTGCCTTCCAAGAAGTACTTAAATAGCTCTCTCCAGCGCAGAGCACAAGTTCGAGGTCATATTGAAAACATTAACATTTGAAGTCACTCTTTCCATATGTCTACATTATATCCCAGGAAATCACTATTTTCATTTTTCTATTTCCTTACAAATCTAATTCTATTAGAGACACAGCATGATGAACAACAATTTAAATCTGCTGTTACTGACCACTGTGTTTCAGAAGAAAGCATGTGCAGTTCTGAACTGTAAGCAGACATAGCTGCTTTGGATTTTGTTAGCTTAGTTTTGAAAAATGACTTTTTTCCCCCCACTTGTATTCAGAAAAATATAACTGCTTAAGAAGTGCAGAAGTGCTGTCTTTTTTTTTTTTTTTTTTAATCTATTAATACACTTTATATTAATGCCCTTGAAACAGTATACAACAAATAGCAAAAGAAGGACAACGTACATACTGCCTGTTTTCTGGCTACAGGCCACAACCCCATTGCAAAAGCCAAAAACATCCAGCCTAGAGAGTGCTTCCACCTCCTCCCACCTATGGTCGTCACTGGATGTCCAATTCTGACAGCAGAAGTCACCTACAAGACACCATTACTTCCTGCAGAAGAGGCTGCTCCTCTGTCACCCAAGACCAAGGCAGGTCTCATCAGATGTGGGAGAAGAAAGACCAAGGAGCACATGGGAGGGATGGTGTTTGGTGACAGGTTGCCACCATCCACTAAGGGCACTGCAGTTGGAAAGCTGAGCTTCTGCTTGACAGGAGGAGTGCCGGGGAAAGAGAGTAGCTGGGGGTAGGCTGTGTGAATGAATCTGGTAACATTCTGGTCCTGATTATGACCTCTTCCACTCAAAACAAAACACAGCATTTATTGTGTGGTGAACAGTCTGCAGCCAAATTAACATAATACACATACAATGAATTCCTGAAATGGCAAAAAAGTACTGCATATAGTCAATGCATGCATATTTAGGTATCTGTGACATTCAGAGCCTTTGTATGCCATATTTATTTGTCACTATAAGAAAGCAGACAACCTTCCTAGCCTGAAAAGTTTGGTATCAGAATTTTTTTTTTTTTTTTTTTGCTAATAAAAGCTTAAAAGAGCCTTCCAATAGTTTAACGATGTTTATAGCTGAATTTCTAAGGTCTTGACACAGCATGCATACGTAGACCTTACCAACCTCTGCACTTCTTCCTCACCAGTTACAACAAAACCTTCATCTGTGATAAAAACATACCTACTAGTGGACACTGACAAGACAAAAAAAATCCAAATGGCCACAGGCTCCTTGGTTGTCTTGACAATTAAACCTGGCACATAAACAACAATCTCTTTTCCCACTGTTTCCCAGATGAAAAAATCATCATGGATACATACACGCAGCAGAATGCTGCCATGCCCCAGAACAGCAATTTGCACATCCAGTAGAAGCAGTTCGTTACAATTTGTGTTGGTTTTTTTTTTTTTTGGGGGGGGGGGGGGGCAAACTTATTCAAGTTCCTAGAATTTCTACAAAGATGGGCAGCAAACACTGACCAATTCAAGCTTTCCATGAGGTCTTTTCACCATGTCCCATTTCTTCCATTGTTTCCATGTCTGCCTTAGAAAGAGACAGCCTCAGGAAAAGAGCTGTTGTCACTCATCCTGTAAAGCCCAGACACATTGTTGGCACTTCAATCTGAAAAAGTTTCTGAAAATATTTTTGTTTGTTCCATGCAGAACAGAATGCTCTCTCTAAACGATGCATTTGTTCAGCTACATTAACAAATCCTGCCAGCTCTCTCTGCTCTCCGATTTCAAATTATGTACAGGGATGAGGATGCATGCAGACTCTCATGGAGTAACTGGGAAAGCAGAGAAATTGTCAGCTGGGTGTTAAATACAACCAATACACCTGAAGGCAGATGAGAAGGACTGTACCACGCAAATTACATCAAGTTTTGCCTCCAGAAATAATAGCCTGTTTAAAAAAAAAAAAAAAAAAAAAAAAACTTTCAAAGCTCTATAAAGTCTCCAAGAATCTGGAATGAACTCTTGGAACACATTTTCCCAGGGCTATGAAAGTTAACTCTATTTTAAATAAATGTTTCTTCTCCAAATGCATTTAAATATGCTACTTTCACCTAAGATTAATACAATTATTTCATTCAATAAAAGGGGATCTCTCAACACTGAAACTGCTTTTTAGTTTTGGTTGGGGACAAAAAAAACCCAACCTGAATGCATGTTGGAAAATCAGGACAGTGTTTAAAACACATGCAGGATGAGCCTAAGCACCAAAATCACCTTTCACTCACTGAGCAATGGCAGATAGCCACTTCTGTATTGATAACTTCTGTGCCAAGACTTTGCTTTTAAATTAATATCAGAGAACATATCCTGCTAAACCAAAGCAATGCTCTTACTAAAGAATGCCTCAGGCAACACCTTAAATTGATTTCAGAAATAGCTTCAATAACACTGCTTGTTACACAAAGCTCTAGATCATTTTCTCTTGTCAATAGCTGAACTAGAGATATCTTCTCAAGCAAATAATGTTAGCAACGTAGAGACACTTGTTGCTAATAACCAGCAGCAAGTTGTTGGTTTGCTTAGAAAAGATTTGCCTAATCACTTTCATGTATGTTGTGTTGATTTACTACTGTTATAGTTCATTAATCTTGGCAGCTCTGAATTTTCCCTGGCCTAATATAAACAGAACATCTTCCATTTGACTGTACTAATTAAGATCATTACTTCTGACGTAACACAGGAACGGTGATAAGCACAATGTAATAGGAGAGGATCACATACAGCAGACGACAAATTTACACAAAAATGGAAGAGCACAATTAGTAATTGTTTCAGCAAGGTACACAAAACAGCACTAAGAAGCAAAGAGGAGTCAACACACAGCACTGTTGTATAACATCGTAACAAATCCCAAATATAAACGTCTTTAATGCACTTCAAGTAAAGGCTTAAGAACATGGCACGGCTTAATGATTCTGTAATCTCAGGACATACTAGAAACCTTCAAAGAGGTTTGAAACAACATTAATAAGCTTGTCATAAAGACAAGAAATCCTGCATCTAGATGGTAATATGATCAAATTAAGCAGATGTAGTTTCTATTTGGTAACAGTTTATTAGACACAAAAGGGCAATTCTGATTGTTCTCTTGGCAATTCTGTTACCAGCAGGCATTTTCTTTTGCCATTTAACACATTGGTTAAGCTGAATTAAATGAAAAACTTATTCTTTTTTTTTTTTTTTGTAGTAATTTGGAAATTATATGAAACTGAATAACATCTGAAAATACTCACAAGTCTCTTAGCAGGAATTTGCCTTCATCTACTTAATAACTAGACCCTATCTTCTGTATTTTTTTCCCAGAGTGTACATTTTAATCACCTCCTAAATTAACAACATGATTATGGAAATTTAACATGAGGGAAGACAGGGCCAAATGCACCTGTCAGGTATACTAATAAACAGCATTAAACAGCAGTACTTGCTGGGTTTTCAAAATCCATTTAAAGATATATCTATGCCAATAAAAAGCAGAAAAAGCAGCACAGAATTCCCTGAATAAAGAAAATAAACTGCAAATACAAACTTCCTACTACCACAATTTCATTATTTATGTTTATTTCTATTTCATAGTTAATACAATGCTATGGACTGTTAAATAACATAGGGAAAAAAAGCCACTAAGTATGGAAGGATTCTAAAATAAAATTGGTTTGCATATCTGACATATCAAAAATTCTCAGCTCCCGAAAAGCAAAAAATAGTATGTGAACTTTTGCTGTTAAAGTCGAAACTTATTTCCTGCTGTAGAGGCTACCATCATGTCCCAAGTACAGTCTGGAGCATAAACACTGGCCCACCAACTACAGTACTAATCTCTCTCTCTGACATGGTAAACATTCAAAATGAAGGGATCTCTCTTCCTGATTACAGGCTAAGAATGGACTAGAGTTAAATGGACTCAAATACTCTGAAATACTGTTTGGATGCCTATTCTATTAATTCTTAGTATCAACTGAAAAAAGTCTTTGTCTTCTTTTACTATGGAATATAGACATTCCCATTGAAAGTGGAGATTGTATAAGATAGCAATGGTTATACATTTGCAAATATAACATGCTGGTGAATTAAAAGTTCTCTAACTTTTCAGATTTTTTTCATCCCTTAAATGTTACTAACATGAGGTATTAGATTGAAACAAAAAGGTATTTTTAACATGACAGTAATCTATTGCTATACAGAAGTATTACGCTCTCAGAGAAGCAGCATAGGCAATAAGTGTTGCTAAAGAATCAATTTGAGTGATCATTCTTGAGCTCTGCCAAAGGACGTGAGTAACACTAAGCAAGACTTGCTTACACTGTCAGCCTTACTACCATATTTTCATGATACTTGTGTCACAGCCAAACAACTTCACAATGCAGACTTTAAGAATGACATTCTATGTAAAACATATGCACCTCTCTTTGAACTGATGCCCCAAACAAATAATTTTGAAGACATAACCGAAGGAATCTAGAAGTTCCCTTCCCCCAGGGTGTAAACTACCTACACAAACGAGAGGTGACGTGACAATGTGCAACAAACTCAGCCTACTTCTGCAAAGAAAAAGGATCAACTTGATAGTCTTTTTAAACCTACTTACTTACTTTTCATTTAAACTAGGAACAGACCATCAGCTACAGTCTCTCAGCAACAAGGGCAGTAACTACCATATGCAAGCAGCAACTTCTTAAAATGCTCAATTAAATGTCAAGAACACATTTGTCTGTGCCTTGGATTATACCATTTCTGTCCACAAGAAAATAATGCCACTTGAAAAACTGAGAATTCTTTGATAGCCCTTAATTCTATGTGTAAATGATGAAAAATTTCAAGTGTCAGTATGTGAAAAGGGATCAGTAACTCTTAACAGCAGCTCTTGGGATCTGCATTCAGAGCAGGAAAAAAAAGATTTTTTCCATTTCTTCTTTTTTTCTAAATACATGTCACCAAATACTAACACTCTTCTTGCCAGATACCAACTGTTAAACAACAACAACAACAAAAAAGAAATTAAGTAAAGAAGAGGTTTCCAAGCCAAAGAAGATGAATAATAGTTGAACAGAAATCAGTAACATTGTGAGAATAAGAAATCAGAATAAGAACTACTCTAGATCATGAAAACAGAAGGAACACTGCATAAACACAGTACAGACTTTTTTCTGGTGACTCTACCAAAAATAACCTGGGCAACTGTACGGTATCCTCATTGGCAGTGGTGCAAATTTCCTTAACATCAGCAAGTCCTCAGTGAGAACACAGCTACTGAATATACTGAGTGTCTTTTTATGCTGTTATTTGAATGGAACTCACATAGACAATATCAGAGAATTTATGTAAAAGACTGATTGAAATGTTAAACTTACAGCTGTGGCAAATTGGGTCTAACAAAGGGATCGTTTTCTGCCCCATTCACAGCTTTATTTTTCCTCTGCTTGGGTTCAGAATTGGCAGATGGTGCCTGAGAATTATTTGTAGTTGGTGGCTTTCTCTTGGCCAGGAGCTTTCTTTGCCTTTCAATGTCTTCCCTTTGTTGATTCACCCATTCTTGCTGCCTGTAAACCCCCAAAAAAGTGTTATCAAGATTTCATTATTTTGCATTTTAAAATAACTATCTTTTAAGCTGATGAAGCATTAAGTTTAGATTTTTTTAAACAAAATTTACTGTACATATAAAAATGTTTCTTATGAAAAATATCTATGATTCTTCATGAGTTGGAAAAATTTTCTGAAGTTTTGGAACAATTTCCTTTTGTGTTTCCTTTTTCATTTTTCCCCCCTTTTCCAAAGTGCTGCATGTTATTTCTGTACTGGAAAAAATAATACATATCTGAGCTGACAGATACGTTGTTTTATACCATCAAAAGAAATGTAACAAAAGGAATAAGGGAATATCTGATTTTTATAGGTCAAATGCTGAATTTGATCTGACCATTCTCAAGTAAATCATCAGTTTGGTTGTGGGGCAAACAATTACAAACCACATACAAAGATTTTTTTAGACAATCTTAACATCCTAGGCAATCACATAAAATGTTAAGACAACACAATCCCCTTCAAAAACCAACGTCTTGGTAAATTACATATATAAAGCCACAGACTAATTCAGACTCATTAACAAAGTACATCTTAAAGATGCACTGCATAATTACTTTACCACCATCCCCAAGTGACTCCCAGACTGCTCTTTGTCGGCCCCATTTTTGCAGAGTGCTGAAATACCTGTTGCAGCAGCTCTTTTCCAGCTGGCCACTTTCTCCCATCCCTTTGGACTACACTATCTGAGGGTGCCAGATTTGTCCCTCATCTTTTATGGCAACGAGGAGCTGGATGCCTGAAAAAGCTGCTACAAACATTGATGTGCAGAGAGCACCTATACGACATGACTGATGAGAGAGTCACAGACTTCTTCTGTCCCAATGATCAACACTGACACTTGGTTAGATGCTAGAAAATATCACTGGTTTATAATTTCACAGCTCTTGTACAAGCTGAGCTGAATAATCAAAAGCTACTCATTTCGTATATTCACGTATGTCTGTAAGGATGGTTAAAATCAAGTAAAACCAAATCATTTTTCAAGGACATCCAGCCTCAGTGTTCCCTCAGTTGATTAAGGGAATTTTGTGCTGTACTCTTAGTCTTCAAAAGGCAAAGCGCCACATAATGTATGAAAAGCTGCTCCAAACTTAGAACCTCAGAAATTAAAAAAAAAAAAATCCACTAGAGGGAACTAAGTGAGAATTTAAGAACACTACATTGACTAACTTTACAAGATTCTGAAATGCAAAGCCATCTGTCCACTGTTCAGTAAATGAAGCACCATGACGAACTGTTGTAAAATGCCCCAGGCGTAATCTGTCTTGCATGCTCTTCTCTCTGCTTGCCAGCTTTTCTTGTGTGCTCTAAGAAAACAAAATATATTCATATTTAGTAACACTAGAGTGTTAGTACTAAAACAAGAAACCCCCCAAAAAACTTTTATTACCTTACTCCTTTTATTCTAACTTCTGCAGAACTCAAATATCTGCGCTTGTCAGAATCAGTGCAGCTGATGATTTACGCACAAAAATGAGTTTGACTCAGTTTCCCTATAAAGTTCATTTATGTTCATAATTAAAAGAACATTTGTAAACACAGCAGAATCAATGAACTATCAGCATCGTAAGTGTATAATGAAGATTATGTCTGTACACATCTGTTATACCAAACAAATCTTCTTAGATACTAGGAGTGCATCAGCTCCAGTTAGCCTGGATACCATTACTACTTGAACCAAAGTGATTAGGTTCAGGAACCTCTAGGTAGAATTAGACTGCACGTAGACCTAAGTGCAATAGATATTCACTTGCAGTAATTTAAGCAGATTCTCTCTCTGAACCTTGCCGATACCACAAGCACCTGTGGGACACGACTGACGACTGAGTCTGCTTCAGCACAGAAAGAAAGAGAACTGTGAACACTACTGATGGACAGAAACTTCCATAATTGTTACAAATGCTGGCTTCCTCTTGGGCCAATGGCCCAAAACCACAGAGTAAGAAGCTGATGGAAATAAGGATCATTGTGCTAACAGACTTCCAGACTGAAGAGGTGTGTAGAGCCTTTGAAGAAAAATTTCCTATGTGGTATTCTCAGTCTGAAGCTGTTCACCTAGCATCATATGGAACAAACCTGAGGCATATTTTCATTGCATTCTCATGCTGGAAGTTTAAAAGGACTGAAATAACTTAGAGGGACTTCCCCCTCATCTCAGATCAGTCTGCATCCTTGTATCTGACAGCAGCATACAGTGCTATGGAACAGATGTGGTGCTTTACCTTAAATTGTTTTATACCTTTATTTGTAAGGAGGTGATTTTCTATTCATTTTTCATTTGCTATTCTTCTAACAAGGCTATTTTAATGAAGAGGAAGGGAAACAAGGTATCCTTGTCTTTTACAGAAGAGTGCTGCAAGCTTAAACATAACTGACATTAAATTTGGAATAGACATTTCGTTTGAAGAAATATGAAGTCAAATGGTCACCTTCATGTTCTCATTTCCATTAATTCTGAACTAGCATAGTATTTCATCATTCTACATAAAAAATTTTCTCAGCCAATTAAGTGTCTCACAGAGATTATTATCTGGCTCCTCTACACAATGCATTAAGTTCAGATTTTTTTTTTTCATCTACTTAGAAACTTAAATTTTATCCAGAGAACTGGTAACATCCCAAATCCCTATGCTTTGTGCTGTATTATATCTGAATTACTTAGGGAAAAAAAAAAAAGGCAAATTTTTCATGATCTGGAAAAGGCTCAATATTTTATTTTGCTATTCAGGATTATAAGAGAATATTTACTTCCAGATAGAGACCATTAATACAAAGTTTCAGCAGAGACTAATGTGCACTATAATTGAATTCTACAGCACTGAAGAGTTTTTATCACAAACATTTTAAAAGTAAACTTACCTTTTCAATTAGAAGCTTCTTGCTCATTGAAATACATTTGTTTAACCTTTCCTTATATTTTTCAAGTAGCTTTTGTTGTTCATCTATTTGTCTTCTAAGATCACAGTTAGCCTAATAAATACAAAAAGTATTAAAAGAATATTGAAACACTTTTTTTTTTAATCAGATGCCACTGAAAGTAAAGGTATCTACCTTCAACACATGCATCTTTCACACAGCTGAAGCAGGGAACATACATAAATACACATACATAGTAAGAAAATGTTTATATCATCCTTATAGATTAGGATGGATCTGTAGAAGATGTTTTTCTGTTTTAAAAACAGGAATATACTTGAAATAAAATGCATTCAAGAACATTACTTCCTTTACATCAAGTTGCATTCTGTATTAGATAGTATTCAGCTTGTGCATATTCTATATGTAAAAAAATTGTACTGATCATTTTTTCCAGTCCTCTAGAGCTAAACTGATGTTAATTTAGCTCTAGATCCTTTGTGTTTGATTGCCAAAATAATGCAAAATTCTACTGCTTTTCATATAAAATGAAACTTTTACATTATGGGCTTTCATTGTGAAAAATTTCAATTACCTGAGTAGAAAGTATCCCAAGTTTCCTATGTTGCAGTTATCTTCAAGAACTTAGAAAAACACATTATTCTGTGTAATTGATTTTTTTTTAAAGGTTAACTTTCTACATCATACTGTTGGACATGTGCTGAATCAGGTACCCACAAAGCCTACAAGTACAATTTTATAATGTATGGTAACATGGATATATACTTGCACAGGTATAAACACACTTAACAGACTATGACTTGTGAATGGAGTGCTTTTTGTTTCTTTAGTGTGCAGTTTACTTCATGTTCCAAAATATCAGCTCTCCAACCCTACAATCAGGAATACAAGCACCAAGACTCCTTTATCTGAAAATAAGTATAAAAAAACCCAAACACTATAGCATAGGGTAGGTTCTTATTAAAAGTAGTTACTGCCCATGACGGTTTGCTACAATCACCTTCATTCTAAAACTGCAGCTGTCCCATTGACGACTGTTATTCACAATTAAAACAAAACAAAAAATCTGTTGTGTGAAATTCTATCAAGAACATAAAGAATTAACCAACTGTTTGAAAAACAACATCAACATTTTTTGAAACCCGGGAAGTACTGAAATACGTATTTAGTTATTAACAAGTTGTAATACTGAGAAGAAAAAAACCTTAAGCATTTATTTTACACGCTTCTCAGGTTTTCAAGAAAAAAAAATTAAGAACACTTTTCAACTTTTCATTTACATAATTCCAGGGTAACACTGAAAAACATTGATTATTCAAAGTAGTTAAAATGTTTGCTGAGAATCCATTGCCTGTTTTTCTGAATAGTTTTACCCCAGATCTAACACTTACCCTGAGTAAGTCATCTATACGACCTTCTTTCTTTTCCAAGTCTTGATTTTTATTACTTTCTAGTGCAGCTAATTTCAGCATTGTGAGATCAGTCTGAAAAGAACATTTTAAAGTATTTAATAATTTTCATTAACAATTACAGCACTATTTCTGTCATGTTTGTTACAAAGGGAAATCAACTTGTATCACCAGCACATATTACTTTCATGTATTTTGGTAATGACATGGAAGATTCAAATTCAAAACTTTTTTCCCTTCATTAGGAAGACCTGGGAACAGCTGGAACAAACCATGAACAACGTGAGAAGACTTCATCACTCACAGACAAGTTCTTGTTCACAAATAAGCATATAAAGCAAGGCAAGAACACAGATGGCAACTCTGAAGGCTGCTCCAAAATTAATGCCTCCTATTTTATTATGTTAGTCCATGACATCAGAGGCAGACATCGGTGGTATGCAGTAGAGGTTGAACCTTCCCAACAATAGTCTGTTACATTTTGTTGCCAAGTGACAGACTGCAGCAGAAGGGCACTCTGGCAAAATGGCATCAGACACGGAACTGCATATGAAGTAAAAATGTGTCACTAAATTTCACTGTGCAAAAAAAAAAAATCACACCTGTTGACATTCAATGACACTTCCTGAACATTTATGGAGACCAAACAGTGGATGTAAGCACAGCGAAGCAGTGGCTGGTACATTTCAGCAGTTGTGACAGTGATGGGAAAGACAAGCCGTGTTCTAGACTGCCATACAGATTTTGATGAGTGTGACATACAGGCTCTTGTTCACGGTTGACAAAAATTCAGAGCTAATGGTGCAGACTATGTTGACAAATAGTGTTTGGTAGCTGAGAATTTGCCCTAACAAGTATTGTTATTGTTCTCTTTGTATCTCTTGTAATTTCCATGGAAATAAATAGGAGACATTACTTTCTCAGTGACCTACAGGATTACTTTAAATCCTGTTCATTCTGTCAACAGCCAAGGCAGTCTTGTTTTAACTAACTTGTGAAAGCCAGAACAAACTGCATGAGAAATGGCAGAGATGATGAAACACATGCTATTGGCTTTTAACGTCATGACAGGAACTATACTGCATTTTGACTATCATCTAACTTTTCTTCCTCTGTTTTGTTTAAGCAGTTATATGACAACAGCAGCTGCCATCTGAAGTATTATCCAAAAGAGAAGTCTCTCCTAAGTTCACACAACAGTTAAAAGCTTTTGCAGAAGCATACCAAGCACATTGTCTAACTGCTCACAAAGCACAAAATTGGAAGCAGAGCGCAAAATAAAAAACTAATTCAAGAGACTGCAATTATGAGCTGTTGAACTTAAAAACAAAAATTCTTTTGAAGACTAAAAAGCAAAGCTTCTGAAATCCTTTAAGAGTTTAATAGTTGAAAACCCAAGAAATAACATATCTACCGTTTTTTCCTATAGTTTGAATTTATGTACTGAAAAGCGCTTACCTGAGTAATTTTAAAAGATAACTGCTTTGGTTGCGTGGTAGGGTGGTCCCCAAAAGCTAATGAAGTAGGAGAAGGACTATTCTGTCGAACCTGGAATGCATGAAAACAAAGAATTTTAGATGTAACTGTAATATTCAATTATAAACATACCTTTGTTTACAGCTCTTGGCAGGATAATGATACAGAACATAGAAATATGGTGTCCTTATTACACAAGGTACTATATGGTACACTGCATTGAGAATTATTGCTATGCTCTTATACATCACTTGTATTCTAGAAAGGCTGCAATATATTCTCTGAGAAAACTAGGATTGTCACTCCTGGGAAACAGATGGAAAGATTTAAGACAATACAAGACTGACACAAGGCAATGCTTGTCTTTTAAAGACTTATTTTTCTGATTCTAAGATTTTGCAACTCAAAAAATAATGTGAGTTATTTTTGGAGAGTTTATTTCCCGTGGGATAACTTGAAAGGGGAAGCTAGCGCTGATCAGAACACAAATTCTGTTACTGAAACTTCCCAGAAACACTAATTTGTGTGTTAGGCATTGCAGTCCATAAATTTCATTCAAGCCCTTATGTGAGGGCCAGAAAGGGCTTAGCTTTAGTGCTGACTTGTGAAAGGCTTGATTCTCTCCTAATAAAAACCCAAACAGCAAATGAAGGGGGCTCAGCTGGGTGAACTTGGAACAGAGGAGTGTTGGTAGCTCATAATGGTGCCAGGCTTCTCCAGACTGGGCTTTGTGCAAAGGATGATGGTTTAGCGGACATCATGGTGCTTTAGCGGGCACGGGGGTGATACATTGATGGTTGGACTTCAGGATGATTGGACTTAGAATTTTAGTTTTAACATTCAACTTGATTCTTTTTTTCCCCATGCTGTTTAAAAATGAATTCCTTCTATCATCCCTTCCTTTCTAAAAACATTGCTTGTATACAGATATTTTTAAGCTATGCTACTTTTAGAGAAGGAAACTATCTCCAGCAGACATGAAGTCACAAACTTACAGAAGAAGGGGCGGAATGTGAATTCTGAGGAGATCGGATTGCAGGAGGTACACCTCGAACTGGACTAGAGCCGTTTCCACCTTGGTACTGAAAGGAAGATATGATCCTCAAATTACTCAACCTCTTTAATTAAAATATATTATACAAACACTGAATGACACAGCTCATCTGTACAATGAACATGTAATCTAGATTGCATTACTTGGATTACTGAAGCCTTGTGTCACCTAAAGAAAAGTCCAGAAAAAACTGTTTTCTGTCTTTTAGCTCAGGCTGCACCAAGAAACTGCATCTCTACTTCAAGGTTTGACACTTAAATTTACATTAAAAATTTTTTAAAAGGTGTATCATATGAAGAAAGGCTATAGTTTATTATGGTTCGTATTTTCATATATAACTGGAAGAAGGGTAGTCTACTAAGAACAAAGCAAGGCTATGTTGTCACTGCAGAATTTGACAACAAATGAGTTCACAAGTACCACATAAAAGTGCTTGCAGGAAAAAAAAATAGTAAATTAAAAGACAAAAACCTTACCTCAAAATAGTCACTAATCTTGTGGCCACGTCCCCCAATACTCTTTCCTGAAACATATACATTATAATAGATTAAATAGATTACTTATAGGTGTGTTACATTTTTACCTATACAATACTTACTGTAAATCTTAACACTTGTTAATTGGTTTTCTTTGATGTGATAATATGTGACCTCCCAAAGTTAGATAATTAAGGGATTGGTTACAACAAAGAAATCTGCATGTTCCTTTCATTCAGAAATCAACCCATACTTCTAAGTCAGATTTAGTACATGCTTAGCAGTAAGAAAGACTTCTTCTAGAAAACAGGAAGCTCATCCTTCATCCTACAGATGAAACCTTTAGCAGCTAGTGTCTCCCTTTTTCAAGCATCATCTCCAAGTTCACTCACATCCAAAATACCAAATTAACCCATTAATATTATATGCCCCAGGTGAATTATTTTGCCCAGATGTTCAGCCCAAGGACATCTCTAAACACCAGTTAACATTGTGGGTGTGGAAGATGATGAGTACTTCCATTCCTCCCAGTGTGAGTAATAATCAGATTTCAAGTCGCAGCATCCACTAGGGAGATAAATAGAGCCGAACAAGGTAACAGAATTTCTTTTATTTTAACCAGTAACAAGACAGGAGCACCAACTCAAATTCACCTTTCTTTAACATGAATGACCCAGACCATATGCGGCATTCCAAAAATCTCACCAATGCCTTATCCTATGGCATAAATATTCTATTCAGGTTCAAGACAAACTACCTTTCAGGAAACACCTTGAACATGGACCACTGCTCATAACTTCAAAACCTCTTCACAGGAATATCCTTTTGTAATAAGTTAGGAGATTATTACCAAAAATCTCTCTGCCCTTTTCAGCAAAGCCTTTCAAGCTTTCCTATTGCTTCAACTCTCAAGAACTCTTTCTAGTCAAGCATGTCTCTATATTGGGATTGCTGCAGAGTATTTTGTCACCAACAACTACCATGAAGAAAAAGAGGCATATGGCAGTCCTCTGTGTGTCAAAGACCTTTAAAAAAAAATATTTAGATAACTGAAAGACCTAGGAGAGTACACAGCTAATTCCTGCAGTACTTACTCCATTTGTGTACATCACTACTGCCACCCTCCAGCCAGGTTTTTACATACCACATGATTCTTTTAGTTTTGTCTTGTTTGTGCTTGATTCCCACATCTCTCTTTATCAAATTAGAACAGTTTTTAGCCAGATAAATTAGAAAGGCTTTTCTTTTAAATAGAAATTCCATTCCATGTCATGTTACGTAACTCTGCACTGATGGACTGAATACATCAACTTATTTTGGCACAGTCAATTAGAAGTAGATTCACACTGATTTGATCCCACTTTCTAATTAATTAGCTCCACATCCTAAAAATATTTCAGTCCAACCTTTCTGGATGATTTTGCATTTTACGGTAGATAAAATCCTAGGTATATTGTATACAACAGCTGGATCCCTTGTTCCTCATTTTTCAATAGCAGTATTTTCTGTGCTTCAACTGTACAATACGCTGTAGTTTTCTACACCTGTTTCTTAAGAATGTTGCAGTGCAGACAATTCAGTTTTACTGCTACTGACAGTAAAACATTCATTATTAGATATTATAATCACATTGTGTATGCCAAAAAGTTCTTAACTATCTGTATTTTCTCTAGCTGCAACTCTTTCTTGTAGTAGGAAGGACAAGCTACTAGACCAATGGAAACAGGAAACTTCATTCAAGCTCACTGAACAAACCAGGTCTCTAAAGTAACACAAAGAAACCCATTCTAGTGAAACCATATAAAACTTCAACTAATATTATGTTGTATCACAAAGACCTCTGGATATGGAGCCCGCTGATAGCATCTGAAGTGGCATTTCTTAGCTTAGAAACAAAAAGAATCTAGAGGAGATGTCACCAAAACTAATTTCACTTCCCTTTTGATGATTTTTTGCCTTGAAATTTCTATTTCCTCCCTCAAAAAGACACATTAAAAAGAGAAATATGAAAAAACAGGCTTTGTAAACATTCAATTCAAAGTCTGTCTCATCCCAAGTTTCCCACAGCTCTAGAACACGACACTGTATCCATAGTAAGAAAGTATGAAATTCAATTATTTTTAAATATACATGTAAAACAAGCAATCAGATATTATAACCAGTAATCCACGCTTCCCCTTACCTACTGAAAATAAATACCAACCACAAAAGTACTGCTAGTTTTTAAACAGTACACAAAATGCCATTGCTGCTGCAAGTTATGTGGAGAGCAACGCACAACTCTTACGGTCAAGCACCAACAAACCCCAGGTTTTACTTGCCCATCCCTTTGACCGATGGATATATTTGAGGTAGTGTTAAAAGATTTTATGTTTATCATCCCAAACCCAATATCTGTCTTACACAAGCAATACTACAGAATTTTTAAGCCTAGCAGTAAAAATTTTGTGCATTATCATTTAATCAAATGTGTATAATAACCATATAATTCATTTACAGTTTACCTTGGCTGCTTTCACTCTGAGTGTCTGCTTTTCTTTTTCTTCCTCTGGAAGGTTCTGACTGTTTCTTCTCTGGAGTCTATGAAGAATAGAAATAATGCGATCCAACAACAAGTAGATAATATGATTCTTGGTCAATCAAACAAATATGAACTAGGATAGATACTGAAGGAAGTAAGAAATATTTCTTAAATATTTGTCCAAAAGGCAATTATGTATACTAATTGTAAAGCCATTATACCTTTTCATCTGTTCTGGGGTTTATGAACATCCAAATTTATTTGACCCAGGCTGCATTTCACTCAAGAAATCTTTAGGTTATAGCTGTGGGTATTTTACAACTATTTTTTGTCATTAATGAAATAATTTGACTTTTGATTGAGCATACTACACACTGCCATAGAAAAAATACAGAATTTTAGTGCTTCAGTAAGATGACAATAATGTTCCTCATTTTCTAAGTATAGAAGTCATCTCTAAGCTAATGTAACATACAGATTTCTAGATTTGAAAAGTTTTTTAAACCTCAAAATGTGAACAACTACCCACTCCGCCCTCAGTGTCTTTGTATCTCAAATGAAGTCAAGTAAAAATATTAATTGTAAGTGAAAAAGTATGGACTCATTCTTTTTTTTTTTTTTTTTTTTTTCAGGAACATCATAAATCACTGCCCAGAAATGACAATCAGAGAATGCAATGCTGATAACAAGAAAGGGTTTTGATGAGAAGCACCTTTAAGTTTTATTTGTTCTCCCTTGAACTGAGCATTCAAAACAGATAGTTCCTCTAGTATAAGTTACGTTGCACAAGCTGCTTTGGTCCAAGGCAAAGATGCTGCTACTGTACACTTAGTCAGTCTGCAAGGAGCCTCATGCCAGTTACAATAGAAATCACAGAAGCAATTACACGAACCCTACTTCACAGTCAAATAATGAGTGGTCCCTAACATGTTGGACTAAATACGACATAGGTGAGAAGATGCTTCATTCTTTTATGATACCAATATCTCAATCGTTTGACCACGTTTGTCAGCTTGTGCTCAAAGGATTCTTTTTTCAATACAGTAAATGTAATGATAATTCAAATTTCAACTGATCACTGAAAGAAATTTAAATACATTCCGCTTCCAAAAACTTCACGTGGATACCTTCAAATATAAATTTTCTACAAAAATCTGAAAACATATATTTTGGCAAAGAGGGTACTTGTGATCTACAGAAAATCATCAGCCTACAAGGGGAAAGCCAGGACAAGAAAGCTCAAACTTCCTTAATTTATACTATATATTTATATTACATATATTTATACTACATATTGTTTACAACAGTTACAACTGTAACTGTTTTACTAACAGGCTACAAATGAAGTTAAATTACATATATTTATTATTATTTTACATTAACTCTTCCAATCACAGTGTGTATGCTTTACAATCCTACTGTATACTAGCTGACTGAACAACGTAGACCCCTGAAAACGAGGTTAGCTAAAAATGACATGATTCTAAAAGCAGAACATGTAGATTAGAAATACTGTTTTTATCATTTGCAATCGCTGTCAGGTAAATTGCTAACATTAAGCTATCTCTCCACATAACTGAACTGAAACTATTTAGTCAATCACTTTCATCCTATTCCTTATTTTCCAACTTTTAATTTTGCAGATATCTTTCTGATGTAGTTAGTTTTCCCTACCTTACCAAGCCAAACCTCCCCCAAACTTGTCCACAAGCTAATTCATGCTTAACCGTTTAAAATTCTCACCCAAGAAAATTAGTTTCCAACTGCAGTGACTCATGCATTCCACTCAAAGACATCTAAAGAGGTTTATAGTTTTAGTTTTAAAACTCAAATGATCCAAAAATAAATATCTATTTCATCAAGCTCTTCTGATTTCTTCCAGTATCTGATTTAACTTTCCAAGCTGAAAACACTAATGATGTTACCCAACAGGGTCACACTCACCTTTTCTAAGAACAATATTCACATGGCAGTGTACATTATTCAGTCACTAGCAAATGTTCTCCAAAATCATTTCTAATTAATGGAACCACAGGAATTAAAAGAAGATGAAGACTAATGGGGCTGAGGAGTACCCTCCTAGTAAAGACTGAAGCTGCTTTGAGACACTTCAGAAGGATTTACCTACAGCCAAGATTTAGATTAAAATCCTGTTACTCCATAAGCAAGATGAAACAGTTCTGAAGTTATCCAAAGTTAGCTTTTAAAACTATGTTAAAGTCACCCACAGCCTGGCGTATCAGCAGAGCTCTGTACATCACAGCCTTGATCCTAGCTTACTGTTCAATTTTAATGAGGTTCCTCTGAGCCTTCTCCTCATATTCATAGTTTTAATTCTTGGATATAAACGTACTCTTTAATGAAATAAACATTTGTAAGTACCAACTCTCAACTAATTAATCTCCTTTTAATGATACTCGGATAAATATTTCTATATACTTTATGTGTAGTTAAACATTTTCTACCATTACTGCAGAACTGTAAACAACAGAACTCAGGAAGTAATTTTTGTAGGGAAAAAAAAAGTAATAAAGTGAATTTTGTTTTGTCTCAACACTTAAACCTCCAGTATGCTTTTTTAGCTGTTAATGTTTTTCATTTGCACAATGAATGAGTTGATAGTTTTGCATAAGTGCTTTTCTCTAAATCCTATCCCCTCCAAAGCTTTACAGCTACAGCAAACAAATACAGCAACGCTGTTTTCCTCAGCAGCGCATTATAAATTCCAATTAGATCAAACCTTCAGTTACTTCTGAAATTACATTTATAATGAGGGTTTTGTATTAATGGGAACTGAAGCAACTGAACAGCTACAAGCAAGCAGAGCAAAACATTTAAGTAGCTAATCAAACTGGACAAATCAAGCCACAGACAAAGCTTTTCTCCTTTAAATAATTCATTATCCGCAGAGAACAGAAAATACTAGTTGTAATTAAAAGAACATATTTGTAACCAAAACAAGGAGGAGTAATCCACTTTAACAAGGGATGGTGGAGGAAGGCCAAAATACTGAAAGCCTATCAGAAGCACCTATTCACAGTCTGAGGCAGCCAATTTAGCTTAACTACAAGCAGCTAATACATGCTCAAATTATGTACTGCAGCAACACAACATTTCACAAAATAGTAACAACATATAAGCTTAAAAAGAAGCTGAAACACGGGTCTGGATATTAAGTTCAAATTGCCAGTTAACATTTATTGCTTGCAATGCTTGGTTTCAAGTTATTTTGAAGATCCAAGTTTACTTTGTAAAGTATCTCTTCAAACTATAATTCAATTATGCTGCACTTTACTTGATGCATCTGGCAGAGGGGGAGAAAAAAGGCTACAATTCTTATAGTTGTATTTGCTGAGGTCCATTGTGAAAACAAAAATGAAATAAAATTAAAATTTACATACCAGAAAAACAAAAATGGCATTGGGAGAAGCTCGCCTTGTTTTGAAAACTAAGTGAGAATGACGTTTTTGTTTCTAATTTAGCAATGAAAAAACAGTATGATTAATGCACCACTACACTATGCACAACTGAGATTGTTGCTACAAATTCATTTCAATGATTTTGAGATTTGCACTCCTACTTTTTTTTTCTTTTGATATCTGTTTATAATACAGCACTTTTTCCTCAAAACATCAAATGATGCTGCTGCTTTCCGTATGAATAAGTCTTTGTACTTCTATTCTACCTTCCACTACAGGAATTCTCTACTATGAAAATTTAATTGTCAATTAAATTGCCAATTGTCTATGATTTAAAGTGTACTTTCTGACAGCTTACAGCATGCAAGAAACCAGATGTTATTTTAAGAACTAAACTCTGAAACTTATTAACATATTTGGTATTACAATTGTAATTTAATTTAAGCAAATACAACTGCCAACTTCTGAGAACAGGTCAAGAAACCATATTTCATTATCCAATGTCATTCCGATTGAACTTTCAGAAAACAGAAGAAACCTGGAACACTGAATTGCTCTGTGTAGGGACCATTTAAAAAAAATGGAAGCATTTCTATTTTAGAATCCAAGTAGTAGAACACATATTATATATATTATCCCCATCCAGAAGTATGGCTTGAGGTGAAAACATGCGCAGAGACTGAAGAAGTGGACTGAACTACCAGATTTACATGCCTTAGAAAAACCATTCCACTTCTGCATCTCATGTGTCCAAGTGTAAAATGACATTCTTCTACACCAAACATTACAGGCATATTTCCAAAGGCATAGCTAAACATTAGCCATCATTTATTTGTGTTGATGAAAGCATTATTGTTTATTAGAAAAAAGTTAGCAAATTGTTTAAACATTTTTGGCTGTTTATCCTCATAGCATGACTATATAGGTAACATCTATAGTCCACAAGATTCAGTAGAAAAATATTCAATAATAGCTAGTCTCATGACAAAACAAACAAACAAAAACAAGCAAACAAACAAAAAACCAAAGAATGGGACATACTAATGTATGCTTTCTCTTATTTAGCGTTTTTGTATTTTATTTTAAAAGCTCCTATATAAAGCAAAGCAGAGTAGAAAATAAATTATGACTTGCTAGCATTAAAGCTCTGAGTTAATAATAAGTAATAATGAATCTGCCTAGCATACTTACCTCTGATTCTTTATCACTTAAAGATCCCAAGCTTCCAAAACTGTGGTTCGAACTTTCATTATTTGTTGAGGCCTAGCAAGACAAATACAATAGTTACGTATTACAAACAGATTTGTTAAGTGAGTACTTCATTGTTGTTCTGTATTATACAGAGATAGTAGGGCATTTCTATTACAGTTGTAACTAGTAACAGTGATCAAATTTTATGCCTGTAAGGAAAAACCGACGAACTACAGAGTCCCTGTGATTCATAGAGGGGATAAGAAATTTGATGGTTATGTGTTTTGATGTAGTGCAGTCAATTCTGTATTTTAATTTCTTTTGAGACAAGTGAAGCCTTGGAACGTTCAAAATCTTATTTGGGAATAGCAAAACATCCAAGGAAGAACCCTATAAAGTGATTCCACAGAATGGGCTTATACATCCATGCTCAAAGTGTTAGAGACTTAACACTAACTTTTGAAACTTAACAGTTTTCAAAAGGAAAGAGGCTCTAATTTTCTCTAAGTCAGACACCAGGCTATTGCAGTTATTTTTAAAATTCAGTCAACAAAAGAAAAGAACAAGTTATTGACAATATTCCTGTATATTCTTACAACAAATCACATCCCCCAGTACAACAAATTTAGACTACTGGAGAGGGAAAAAGGAAAAAAAAAAAAAAAGGAAACTCTAATAGTTTCAAATTACAATATTTCTATAGAAATGTTTTATAGCTGATTTTTTCAGAGATCTTTTGAACAGAGAATGGCAACAAGGACATTTTATTGAAAGAGTCTGCTCCATTCACAGAAGAAGTGCTAACATGAGGGGTTTTTTTAATTAAAAGAAAATTGTTATACTACTGGACTATTTTCTTCTCCAATAGAAAGGCAGAACAAACACTCTGAAGTAAAGCAACTACTTCAGGCAAATACGTGCTTTAAAGCATTCAATTCCAGCACTGCATGAGCTTACAATACAGACCTGTGACACCTCCTGGAATAACTAGATCACATCTGAATTAAGATTTCTACAGAAATGCAATTAAACCCACAACATTTCAACGTGTGTTTGCCCCCAAAATAGTGCCTAGTTTAAAAATGCCTAGATGTGCCTTGTGATTCTTCAATAGGTGATCGCTGGAGTCAGGCCAATAATATCAGTAACCTACACTCATGTACTGACTACTGCTTACTGAAAAAGCTTGAAGATGCTGGATTTTACCTCCTCCACAGCTGAAGAACAGTTCAGTAGATAGGCCTTCTACATAATAATCTCAGTAAACGAGACTCCATCTCAATTTAATTACCAGAAGAATAAAGTCCTAGCATGCTTTCCAAAAATAATCTGCATGCATCTGTGTGCTGCAGCCTCTGCACTGTCTTGCTAGGTTATGAAGATGAGAATGTGACGTGTGGAATCAGGTACGTATGCGAAGAGGAGGTGTTCTCATTTTTGCCTTCTCCCAGTTACTTCTGCACATCAGATTAAAAAGCTTGTATCATTTTTTAAATAAAAATCAGATAAGCTTCTCATAATGTCTACCAACAAGACTACGGAATATATAGGGAAAAAAAAAATTCCAAACAGCCTAGATACACTGAGTGGTCAGAAATGAGTTCAAGATATAAAAAAAATACAAACAAAACTGACAGAATTGCCATTTCACTAACGGTGGGATAAACTGCAATCGATACTGGTATTCTCCTCCATATTCCTGTAAGCAGGAAAAAGAACATATATTGCAAGGTACATCCGAGATCATTTGTAGAGTGTTTCTAGTCAAAGTTAAGAAGAACAAAATCCGGTAGGTGAGGACTTGTACCCATCTAAAGACTACAGTGGTAGTAGTATCTTCTGCAAGCAACTATCAAAGCATTTAGTAGTATTAAAAAACTTTATCTAGCTATCCATTTGCAAAACAATTGGATGAGATTCAACTATCTTTTCAAATAGTTCTAGGACTGTGCCAAGGACAAGAAATTTGTGTTTCATATAGTAGAGAGAAAAAGGAAATTAGCTGGCTTTTTTTTGTTCTTGTTGTTTTTTTGTTGTTGTTGTTGTTGTTTTTTTCCTGGCTAATTTGGATGGATGATCTTGGAAAGTGGAATGTAATTTGGGTAAAAATGAAATCAGTTGAACAACAAGCAACAAAAAAAGTTTCGGAGAGATTTATTGGATTGATGAGAAGCAACTCACAGGGAGTTAAGTTTAAAGAAAGAGAATCCCAAGAAACTTGATAACTGATTTCAAATAAAATGCATTAAACACAGTAGTGGACAGATTCTGAGGAAGAAAGACTGGCAATAATACAAGGGACCAACAAAGCTGGATCAAAAAATAATACAAGAGTTTATAAATATACAAGAAATTAAATGAACTCAAAAGAAGGGAGATCTGGACATTAAAAAGGAAAAAAATTCATCTGAATTTTAAGTAATTACTTGAGCAATTATAATAAGTTAATAACTTAGGAAGTAAGTAATACTACAGGATCCAAAGGAGGAAAGTAATGAAAATGAACCAGAATTACTGACTTTTCCTTCTATCTACTTTTAATCACAAGGGTAAAGTATACATCTTTTGTAGGCATGCTTCAAAGACAATTAAATAAGAAGAGAAAACATCAATGCATCAATCACACTGCATCAATTCAATCTGATTTCTTTCATCAACCTCTGCTATCAGGTAGTATTTTGCTGTGTAATATAGAGTGGTAATAAAAACATCAAATACTAAGTGGAAAGTGCTAATAAAGCTTGCACAGAAATTTTAAAATAGAAGAGCATTACATACACTTTGGAAACAGAATTCCCTAATATTTTAGCAATGGGTGAAATTAGCTTAAAAATTAATAAGGATGTTAAAAATAACTAAATTTTAAGTGTAATACCTGCTGAAGTACGTCCAAATACTCAAAACCAAAATGGAGTATCATCTAGGCAGCAGTACTACAGAAATCAGTCTTGGAAATTGAAGTAAACTTGAATGGGATTTGTAATAAAAACAGATTTATTTTGAAAATGTATTAACTGAAGGTTAATATACAATATATGGAAGATAATTAAGCCATGGTATTCAATGTTCAAAAGGTCTCCCCTGA